>NC_079172.1:16765327-16830327 GCF_947568905.1 Ostrea edulis
AAAACTTTAACATGTAATAAATCTAAACCAGGATATTTTATCGGACTGTTTGTACCTTTATCAAACATTAAACCGTAATTGCGACAACGAGGTCCATTTTGTTGTATTAGTTTGTAAATGCATGACGTTATGTTCACTTTGTGCTCGACCCATATGGGTGTTATATGCACTTGAAATCTTAGAAAAGGAATTACACCTGCTAATATATATATATTCCCCAAAGACTGTTGTTGATATAATATAGAACATAATCATTATATACCATTGCAGCATCATTTTCAATTATCTCCAGTCGCGCGATAATCTCGTCATTAAGAAGCTCACATCACAACCGGAAGCTCTAAGGTTCAATTGTCGATCTCAGCGGCCACGTCAAACCTAAAAAAAAATTCCTTCGCCAATACTAGTGCCCGGCATTAGAAGAGGTCACGTGTCACGGTAAACGTTAACACGATCAAGAACCCAAACTGCTAAGGTCTGCAGCGCAATGCATAAATCAAAATGTGTAGCACTTCACCTAAAAATGGTGATATCCCATGTAAGTGTAAACAATAAACAAACAAACAAATTAATAATTTCCAGTTAAGTAGACTACTCCTAAAGAAGTGCGTACACCAATTTAGTGCAATTTGATGCGTCTAAACCATACATAAACCCGCGTTCGTGGCTTATCACATTATGGGAATGAGTTATAGGCCATGTGGAAACCTCTGACTCAATTAATGCTGAACACTCGTAAATTTACGCCAAAAAACATTCGTATCTCAACATTACGGTATCAGTATTAACTTCAAATCGCGGCTTTATCTGAATTACCCACAGAGCGAGATTCATGCGACAAGAAATTTAGAACCCTTTTATACTAGTGGTGCGCACTGTTTCTCGATAAAAACATGTAATGGATTCGTTAATGACGTGTAATGTGGCTAGAGGAAAGCAATATGTTATAAACTTTTAAGGAACAAACAATCCTTGTATGATGTATTTAATAAATACATTATTTATATGAATACACACAAGGTGCTCATGGACAATATCGCTCACATTAGGCGTTGCAACGTTATATCTATATTACAAATCGCATTTTCCTCTATGAACCAACCACCTTTCGATGTAAACATGGTCACACCCTTACCATACAGGCAATAGTGTGTTCCCATACAAATTATACCGTGTCAAGAACTTAAATTGATTTGATTTGAACATATTTTATTGTATATTATCTGCAAATGGATCGGATACAAGTTCTTGTAACTTAATGACCCTCTCAAATATACTTAAATACAATGCATTTATAGAATAGAAGACTGTCATACAACAATTTTAAAATTCAATTATATTTTGAAAATGATATATACTATTCACTATTTGCTCCTTGGTGATGATTTTTGAAGAAATTTCCTTTGAACCTCTTATGTGACCCCCACGCTGAATACGCTAGAAAATAATAGTGCATATCAACTTGACATACTGCAACTCAGTTCTTGGGGCGATTTTAAGGAATTTTCCTGCATATCCGTATGTGACAAGATCCCCACAAGCTTTATCGGTCAACTGAGTATTAGTTAAAAGTAACACTAGCCCCAAGGGATATGAAATCTATGATAATGATTTTTCTGTTCTGCATATCAAAGCTAAATTCTAAGTATTAGTATTCAGAAGCAGTATACAACAAGATGTGTGCTTAAAATACGTACATGTATGTTCCCAAAAGTGTCCATACTTATGAAAGACGTTACAAAATTAATATTGTATAAGTTATACTAACTCTACATGACTATTTTGAACCCGCCCTCGAGTCAGAACCCTTGAGTTCCGAAATACACAAAAAAAATTACATTCTTTAATATACATGTAGTTTTTTTTTAAATACATTATCAACAATACTAAAAAAGAAGTCTTTCAAATCATAAAGACAATAATCACTATGATGATTTTAGGCCCATTCTTGAACCAAACCCATACCCCTGGAATCATGAAATTTACAATTTTGGCAAAGGGCTACCCGCTCCTTCCTAATGTCTATTTAGCTTTATGCATGGTGAAGATAACGAACAGTAATCAATCTCAAAACTCCTATAAGCAATACAAAATACATGTAGTTGGGCACACACGGACCCCTGGACACATCAGAGGTGGGATCAGGTGCCTAGGAGAAGTAAGCATCCCCTGTCGACCGGTCACACTCGCTGTGAGCCCTATATCATTTCAATCTGGCATACTTCACATTGTTGGTTTTTGAGAAGACATTCACAGCGGGTGTCACCGGTCGACAGGGGATGCTCACTCCTCCTGGGCACCTGATCCCATCTCTGGTATATCCAGGGGTCCGTGTTTGTCCTACTCTCTATTTTGTATTGCTTATAGGAGTTATGAGATTGATCACTGTTCGTTATCTTCAACTTTCATTCAAAGAATATTCGTACATATCCCTATTTAAAGGTTTAGCCCTTCCCATGGCTTTCTCAGGACGATAAGAGACATAGTATGAACAAACTTGAATCTACACTTTACGAGGAGGACTTTCTGAAACCTGTTGATTCTTCAGAAGATATTCAAATAACATTTCTACATATCTGGAAGTAAAATTTCAATCATGTGGCCCAGTCCAGACCCCGAGATCATGGTGTGGACAACATTGAATATACAGTACATTAGGATGCGTGCTTACTTATTGCAACATTGTACCTCGTCAGAAACCGTTTCTTTAAGAAATTTTCCCATTTATTCTTATGTGAAATTTCAAATCCATACCAAAGCCCCACTAAGATCTAGGGGTATGATGTCAACAAGCTTTAAATCTAGGATGATTACATAGCAATAGGACTTAAGATACAAAATATCATTTAAACATATTCAAACATCGTTTATGGTCTTACCAAGACAGAGGTCATGTTATGAAGAAACTTAAATATACCCCTATGAGGATGTTTTCACTTATATAATTCAGCCGCATTTCCCTCACATGAAAATTAATTTCAATATATGTTTTGCTTGAAAGAAGGGTGAAATTTATGAATTGATGTACGATATGAAATATATAATCTTCAAGCTGAGTAAATGTCTTTTTGTTCGGTGTATGCGATCTATATTCAGTTACAAAAAATCAATGCAAAAACCCGTTTTCCTTCAATTTTAAGGTTGTAATTAATGTGATTATTACCCCATGATTAAATGGTAAACGGGTATTTTGCAGGAAAATTCACGAATTTCTACATCCTGTATCGTCCTCTTCTGAAAATCACTATTTGACATTTTTACCTTTACCGTTACATGTATCATTAATATTTTTAGACCGAAATGCAATAGAAATCGTGACTATTTTGTAAACACACTGCAACCTTTAATGTAAAAATTACTCAAAATGTTAAGTACATCTGCCGTTTTACAATACTAGTTGAAGAAACAGTTTAAATAAGATGTCATAATTTATCTCATGATTAAAGTAGAACTCCAAAGAGGACACGTTGGTGTCCTAGAAGAGTTGAACTGCCTGTCCGGGAGAACTTTACAATCTGGCAGAGGAAATTTCGACATTCTTACCAGCTTCAACAATTAATCTGTATGTGTTATTTTTTTTCCGATCTTCAATTTGTTATAATGTAAAAAAAAAAAAAAAAAATACTTTGCAATCAGTAAGATAAATCACTGACGAATTGAAATAATCAACAACAAAAAATATTCAAAAATAGATAACGATATTTTAAAAAAAATAATAATATAAGAAGTGTTTTTAACAACTCGTTCTTTTCTCTAGATCCTCAACCTCGGGGAGCCAATAATTTCATAGTTTTGTCAGAGGTGTCATTAATGATTATTCAATTCTTCATTGTCCTTAGTCATACAACTCATCGGAATACATCTACTACATGTACATATATGTACACAATATATCTAATTGTATAGTGTAACAACGGGTGAGTGGACAAGAGAAGATAGGAGAAGAAATTACAAATATAAAATAATATACATGTAATCACATTATGAGATGCACATGTTATTAGAAAAATACTATAATTACATTATTGACTTACAATGCTAAACTTCGTATTTTCACAGCTTGAACTAAGAATTTCCCCAAGTTATTGAGTTCTTTAGTATTGTTTACACTAAGGAGCTTAGCTAATTTAAAGACACTTGGTTTTGTGTAATAAAAACTCTTAATATATTTCTTTCTCAAATCTGTGTAAAATGGACATTTCAGGATAAAATGAAACTCATCTTCTATATCATTATAATCACATAATTTACAAAGCCTCGCAGTCCTTAAAACATTGTTATGCCTGCCTTTTTCAATATGTAAAGATTGTGAAGACGTTCTGAATTTAATGATAATGTTTCCCCCCTTTAAGTTGATTGGTCTTTTGAGATATGATTGTAAACAAAAGTGATCTATTAAATGTTGATAAAGAACACTTTTTTGGTGAACTTGAAAGAAACGACATTAGGTTTTGTTTGTAAATATCCAATGTTCTGAATTCTATTATTTTATAATCTTTAAGCTGATTCACACACGACTTTTCAAACAAATATTCTAAACCAATGCTTGACAGATCATGTTTCACATTAAAATCCAGCTGTCATTGATTGCAATCATATTCTGATAACAATCTTTCAAAATACAGTTCTTCGTGGTTTTATTTTTTTAACCAGAATTTAAAAATTCTCAATTTTCTTCTGACGTAAAGTGGAAATATTCACAATATACCATACTATTGTTGGTTCTTTTGTTTACCCCTATTTTTTTTTTTTTTTTTTTTTTTTTTTTTTACAAAAAGAAAGATGCACCTTTTCAATGTACGGTGCTTTATGAAAACCCCAAATTTCACATGCATATGAAAGAATAGTGTGTACATAAGTATCAAAAATATTATACAATGCACAATATTTCTTTCCCAATTGTAAACTAAGAAGATATCGGATACACTTTGTCTTAGATTTAGGAAGTTTCCGCCCCCCCCCCCCCTCATTTATTTGGGACACAAACACAACCCTCGAGACTTAAAGTTTACCCTGGCGTCTAAAGGTCATCCAAGCAAGGAGGCATTTCATAACGCGAGAAGAATATAGACATATGCCGTTGTCGATTGATTGTATATTGTTTAACGTTCCGTCCGAAAATTTTTACTCGTGGTGATATGTTGTGGTAATAACATTATGCAATGTATGATACTGCATTTGTATTTAAAAAGAAATAAAATAAAATTCTCGGTTCATTATGCTTAATATGTGGTTTATATCATAAAACACATAACCTAGCAATATGATATGCAAGATACTACAATATTTGATTCATTAAAAAAACGAACACGGAAGGGGTGAAAATGCGAGCTTCTTTAAAGGCTATGTCATCAAAATAAATGGCCCATATGGATGTCCCCTGTGATAGCTTGGTAGTAAAGTGTGATCTACTCTGCCTCTATGAATCCCCAACACCTGGTAACACAAAGTGAAATGGCACAGAATGTAATTACCCTAACAATAAACTCCAAAACGCCATTAATTAAAGGGCGTACATATGCAGGTCTTTTGAATACTTCATCTAAATTATTTGCTGGTCAAGTTTAACAAAAGACGGATTTTTTTAATTCACGAAGCACGGTGCTCTTTTATTTGTCTTTTGACAGGTTGAAAGAATTGCAGACAGGATCAATAACTGTTTTACATTTTTGGGGAAGGAGATGTTTATAGAAAACAAATTAGCAGCCCCGTCCAATGTCGATGACAAAGGCAGGTAGTAAACATTCATCGGTGAGATTTACCGGGATAATCAGAGGTTTTATATCGTTCTGAATAGGGGTAGAACCGAGGTGAATTAGGAACACATCACCAACTTAATTGCAAATAAAGTGTTCCAATTAAGAATAATTAGCTAAATTACACGTCTTATGGCTTGATGCTATCACTTTTTTCACAATGACATCGAATGTTAGATATGCTGTAGATCTACGAGAGAAAGTCATAAATTAGATTTCCTTCTCTTTCAGGAAGAGATTATGATTTGATTTTAATAGGAAATATCCAACAAGCTTAATTTGGTTGTGATTTACAGGGTATGGTTGAAATGCATTTATACTTAATCTACGTAAATGTGTGGTTCATCATTTTGTCTTGGTACAATGTATATATTGCGGAGAAGCCATTCATTACTTGTGTTACCGTCAATCCGTCTTACTTTTTGTCACTGGGAGCTTAATACGACTCTTGACATAGATGGATGTTTAAGGAAGATATATATAGCTGATAAATCAGTTTCGATAGAAACATTATCATAATACAATGTATTATCTTTCTTGTAATTTCTCTTAACGACGAATCTAACCACCATTTCTAACTAAAGTAAAAAGTTCTGAAAATGTAAATTGTATCGATTTCACAGAAAATTGATATAAATGAGCGAAGTTGAATCATATAAAGTTATTTTCCGTTGAAACAAGTTAACAAATATTTTATAAGTTAATCCCTTTTGATGCGTTGTGCCAGCCCTTCGTCTTTAATTTCTTCTTTCACCATTCAATGAAAAAGCATCGCCTTCTTATTGGCATTTGATGAATGTATAAACTGCAGCTTGAGTAGAAATTTGAGACGACGACAAATTTGTAAATTACAGGTCTAATTGCAATTAATGGAGATCTGATGGTTTTCTCCTCACGACAAGATGGCGGAAATTGATCGCAGGGCGCAAATTTGTCATCGTTAAAAACAAGCGGTAATATTCCCTGTTAATGTGACAATGTCTTCAGGGTGCTAGTGATCCTTATTTCAATCGAGATCGGAGTACACTACTGATATCCTGATCTTAATCTTCTGCCTCTGACACTTAAATTTTAGACTAGGGGTATTTGCATTGATACACCACATCTGCTACCGAAAACCAACAGAAATCCTTATATTCGAAGAGGGCGCGGTATGTTTGAATTACACGTAAGAATTTATACACAGATAAACCAAAATCAATTTTTAAACCTTTTTAAAATTTAAAACGGAGCACATAAAATGTATGCATATTCTTTTTTATATTACATATGTAGGTCTTCACGAATACATATATATCAGACGGAGCAATGTTTGTACATGTAACGAGTAAGGCAATGGAGAGATGAACAATCAATCTTAGAATTTCAATTTTTGTACAATGTAGCTACTTACGAATGATATTTACTTTTAAAGCTTGTCAAAGTTGACGTCGAGCTCGTCATTTTTTTTTTTATAAACCAATGGAGTCGGCAGTTGACGAATAATACGAAAATGTGTAAATATTATAGGTTCGTCACCAAAAAAGAAAAAATAATTATGCAGATATACCACACGTATAACACGTGAAAATTTGATTAAACTAATGAGTCAAAGAAGGTCGATCTGCGAACGCGATATTATATGCAATCATAGATAGCCTAGTACTTCAATACTCATCAATCTTGTATAATTGTACTATCAAATACCAAGCCAAATGCCGTTTGACATGTGATTTCTATTTCTCATTAATCTTATGTTACCACTTTAAAAACAGACTCCATGTGCAGGGAACGTGCAGGTCAAGAGCTGAATACGCATAATTGTGCAGTCAATTTGAAACAACCCTTTGAAACATGAAAAAATGTCAAGTAAGGAAGAGCTATTTTGAACGCTTAATTTCTTCCGAACAAAAATCATTTGATTCTGCTATATATCATTATCCTCAAGACTTCACAGTCTCACCTTGTTCTATACCATGGACGCTTGCAGGTTATGAATAAACCTGTCTCCTCAATTTATCATTGAAACCTCGACAAATATAGCAATCTGGTAAATGATTTATTGAAAAAAGTTTGATGGGATATAAAAAGAAAAGAAAATATCGCCATTTCGCCATTTTCTCGTGCCGTTTTCTCAGCTCAGACCTATTAAGGTGAATTATAATGTTAATTGTATTAGTTTCATTCTGTGTGTTAAATTGCTGGAACTCTTTTTAAAGATTGTTATAAATGAGTACGGAACACGATAAACTGGTATTAGTGTGTCTTAGAATCACGCAATCGTACACATTCAACGAGGGAATCTGGCCACAAATACGGTCTATGCGAAACGTTCTCTAGATCTTTAGCACTTGAACAATCTGTAATTAACAAAAGTAAACAAACAAACAAAAAATTCCATTTGTAAACCTGCTGTCATTTTTCAAATCTTTAAAATAAAGACAAAACTCAACACTGCAAATTATTTGTAACGCTATGTAGAGGAGGACACTTGTATACTGAGATGTGACTTTGCTTGATTTATTTTACCTTTATCAATATTAATTAGGCAACATTTTTTTTGATCCTGTCAAATATCAAGCATATTAAACTTCAATGAATCCAAAATATCTCACAAATCAAACGCAAAGAAAATTTCCATCACTCCATTCTTCATAAGGAAAAGCAAATACCAAAACTTTAAAACTTAAAAATAAAATAAAATTTGCGACCGAGTTTTGGGTACGCGTGCCGTAGTTTGGTAGGCTCTCGGAATTCGGTTCAACGTCCCCTATCAACATGTTTTGCTCATGAACACTATCAACTCTTTGAGTTTCAATAGAATTGCCAGCAATAGGGTGTACACTACCAGCCCCAATACAAATAGTTTTCTGTTTGTTGTTATACGTCTCATTCGAGAATGTTCACTCGTGTGGAGTCGTCACCAGCTGAACTTATCGCTGAAGTGCCACAAAATATGATCTTTGCACGGTGCTCAAGGCCGTAGCAGTGAGGGTTCTTTAACGTGCCAACGCCCACCGTGATAAGGGACCTTTGTATTCAAGGTCATATCCGAAAGACTCATAACCTTCGCCTCTAATGCTGGGCGCTTGGCGACTTCGAGGAAGCATTGATTACCCGTATTTAATTGTTTTAGGTTTGATGTGGCACAAGGTCGAGAATCCAACCCGGGCCTCCATGTTGCGAAGCGATCGCGCTCACTCAGTTCTTGACACATGTATGAGAAACTTTGATTTTACAAATTTTACCCTTACGGTTAGAAAAATGTTCAATGAATTTCCATACCACATGTTACTGTGTAAAACATTAAATCCCTATTGTATCTCCGTTCCGGTTTCAGGGACCATGAGTTATAGGGGAAAGGGGGGTCAAGTTTAAATATAAATCAATTTGACAAAGTATACCCTGGCTTGTGGTACTTCATAAAAGAAAACAAACTTAAAGAATTGTCGTAAACGTCCCGATGTAAACTTTAAAATCCTATTATAATCCTGCCAAGTGGTTAAATGTACACTACATATGCATGAGGATATTTGCACACTAGTTCTTACGAGGAATAATTCTAAAATTTCTCACGGGAAATTAAAGGGTAGACTTTTTGACAACGTAGACAGTTGCATCTTCAACAAAAATGGAAAAAGAAAATATTCATATCTAGTGACCAAACATTCAAAAATTACTTTGTTAAACACCACTCTGATTCCACGCACAAGTACTCTGAAGTTGAATTAAAAAGTATGCTGGAGTCCCTCATAGGCAATATATTCGTAGTCTTTGGTTATCAGGTTTTCCAACGATGTTGGAATTCAAGTGGGCACGAATTGTGCTCCTTTGTTAGCTGACCTGTTTTTGAATTCTCACAGGCCCTAAAGCAGATTTTATTCAAAAACTTCTACATGAGAAGACAAAAATCTCTTGCTGTGACCTTCAATTCGACAGTTAGATATATTGACTATTTGACTATGATTTATCTGTTAACAATAATCATGTTCATTCATATGTCGATTCAATATATTTCTGTGAACTGAAAATAAGACACCACTGAGTCCTCTACATCTGCTTCGTATCTAGATAGGTTATTGAAAATAGATGTTAACGGAAAACGAACAACTCAACTTTATGACAAACGGGATGATTTCAGCTTCTCCATCGTCAACTTCCCGTATCTATGTAGCAATCGTTATAACGATCTAGTTTGCAATACAACTAGATGGGGGAAAACCTGGCAAGTGCAAGAGTCTTCACATATATTGGAAGCATTGTGACAACAAATGGTGGAGCTGAAGAAGACATCAAGGCAACACTAGGTAAAGCAAGAGGCGTCTTCACAAATCTTAGGAACATGTGGAAGTCTAACAGCGTAAGATGCAGTTAATAACAGTTTTATTCTGTCAGTACTGTTGTATGGTGCGGAATGTTGGAGGATGACAAAGATGGATATCAACAAACTTTCAAGTTTCCACAATGGTTGCCGGAGAAAACTCTTGAAGATATTCTGGCCTACCAAAATCTCCGACAAAGGTCTTCATGAGAGAGCATACACCTCAGACATGCGTGTCATTCTTTTAAAAAAATAAACACCGTTGGCGATGGATTGGCCATGTCCAAAGAAAACCGACCGACAACATCACAAAGATTTCCTTAAGATGGACTCCAGAAGGCAAGAGGAAGCAAGCGTCCAAAGACCACCGGGAGACCGTTCATGGATACCGAAATGGAGATGGGCCTAACTTGAATCGAATGGGAGAAAAAGGCAAAAGACGGAGAGCAGTGGAGGAAACTTGTCCTTGCCCTATGTGCCTCCTGGTGCAACAAGGACTAGGTAGGTAGTTTGCAATTCAACCTATCAAAGGATTAAATGAAGTCTGATGTGATTCATACTGATTGTTAGGACGTTCTTGGCACACTGATTTTGACTACGGATTACACCGTTTTCCTGATCAAGATATGTATTTCTAATGAAAGGTGAAGATAACGAACAGTGATCAATCTCATAACTCCTATAAGCAATACGAAATAGATAGTTGGGCAAACACGGACCCTGGACACACCAGATCAGGTGCCTAGGAAGAGTAAGCGTCCCCTGTCGACCGGTCACACCGCCGTGAGCCCTAGATCCTGATCAGGTAAACGGAGTTATCCGTAGTCAAAATCAGTGTGCCAAGAGCGGCCTCACAATCGGTATGAAACACGTCAGACAGCATTTGATCCAATGATAGGTTGTATTGATGAATTAGATCGTTATAACGACCATATAATTTGCGAAATGCTGACTTCAATCAATTATAGGAGTTATGGGGTTGATCAATGTTTGTTATCTGTTGAACTTTAAACCCTATTGTGACCCCGCCCTGAACCCCAAGGGTGATTTTATGATCACGTGAAAGAAAGCATAAGAATACCTAAGAAAGACGAAGTGTTAACGATAGCAGGTGAAACTTGTATACTTCAGGAAGTATGCTACACCAGAGAAATTTGATATGGATGAAAAGTGGATGATATGTACAACAATATTTTGAAATTGAAAACTTTAAAATTTACTTTATTTAGTAAAACAAAATAAGAAGTTTTAATAGAAAGCAATCTGAAAAAAATCCTGCTGGACTCGAACTACAGGTCAGCAGTCGACGTGCTTACCTACTGAACTACTCAGGTAGGCGATGATTTATGAAATGAATAGACAAATTTTGCTGATATTTATATTTCTATCCATGTTTTAAAATAAAGTCAGCCATTATGGCGATGTAAAGTAACTCCTTACATGGCCCCTGGACCTACAATTCATACACCAAGGAACGGCTGAATAGCTGCAGAAAACCACGTCATTATACAGTATAGTGAACATCAGGATGTTATTTCAAGTCATTTGGTCATTTCTGCTAAATTAGATTAAAACATACCTCGAACGTGCGCGTCCGTGTTTATTAGTATAATACACATTGAGATACCGGTGTTACAGCATGTCGTGTTCACTGGAAATTGTGGGGAAATGGAATGCTTCAATTTCATGAAATTCACCTGTGTTCATATCTTTCAAAAGAATGAGACATGTGCACATAAACAATTAGACGCACTTGCATTAGGGAAAATAAGCCTCAATGGATAGAGAATGTGATGATTTGGGTTATACATAAGGAATCCATTCATCGTCAATTTCGCATAATAATTGAGAAGAGAGTTTTTAGGTAAGCTGAGTAAACTCGGGTGACCTATCGCCATCGGTCTCCGTCCGGCGTCGTGCATCAACAATTTTGCATTTTTAACTTCTTCTTGAAAGCTACAAGGCCAATCATTACCATTTTTCGTTTGAGGCATCTCTAGGAAAAGAGGAATATAAATTGTAAAATTTATGACAATACCTTCACCGGGGCCTTGTGGGCCGGGCAAAATATGCAGGGGAAAAGCCAAAAATCTCTTCTCTATTCCCACACATGTGGGAAAAAAACTAAATGCATGGTAATAATGTCCATGAAACCCTTTACTAAAATTGTGACATTCATGACCCCTGGGTGAGGAATCAGGCCCTGAGGCGGGGCCATTATGACCATATAGTGAACATGTAATAAATCTTAGAAAATCTTCTCTACTCCCATATATATATGAGAAAAACTATGTGTATGTTTATAATGTCCATGAAGCCCTTTGCCTAAAAAATTCATGACCCCTGGGTTAGGGGTTCAGGCCCTAGGGAGAGGCATTATGGCCATATAGTGAAAATGTATTAGATGAAAGGTGAAAATGTATTAGATGAAAGGTGAAAATGTATTAGATGAAAGGTGAAAATAACAGTGATCAGTCGACTCATAACTTTTTAAAGCAATACAAAATAAAGAGTTAGAAACACATATAGTGAAAATCCATTAGATATTAGAAAATCTTCTCTGCTGCTATATATATATTTGAGAAAAACCAAATGCATGATTATGATGTCCATGAAGCTCTCTACCTGAATTGTGAAATTCATGGTTCCTGGGTCAGGGGTTCACGCCCCAGGGTGGGACCAATGTAGCCATATAGTGAAAATGTATTAAATAAAAGAAAATATTCTTCTCTACTGTCGTACAAACTAACAACTCAACTTTATGACAAACGGGATGATTTCAGGTTCTCCATCGTCCACTTCTCATATATATTCCATTATCACCTGCTTGGAAGGTGAATATAACGAACAGTGATCAATCTCATAACTCCTATAAGCAATACAAAATAGATAGTTGGGCAAACACGGACCCCTGGATATACCAGAGATGGGATCAGGTGCCTAGGAGGGGTATGCATATGGTGTTTATATCTCTCAACTGATTCTATACGTATTTTGTTCTGCGTATTAAAAGTTTTTAAATCGAGATAGGTTACTGACAAACAACTCTATGTTACAGAGGTTTCAACAGTCTCGCTTAAAGTAAGCATACCGCAAATTCTATGGTCGTTATAACGATCTAGTTTGCCAATACAATCTGTCATTGAGTCAAACGCTGTCTGATGTGTTTCATACCAATTGTTAGACCATCCTTGGCACACTGATTCTGACATGGATTGCTCCGTTTACCTGATCAGAATACACATGTAGGGCTCACGGCGAATGTGACCGATCGACAGGGGATGCTTACTCCTCCTAGGCACCCGACCCCACCTCATGTATGTCCAGGTGTCCGTGTTTGGCCAACTCTCTAATTTGCAATTTTTATAGGAGATATGTTCGTTATTTTCACCTTTTCATGTAAGAAACACACACACACAAACTTAAGGCAGTTATGTTATTTAAGAGTTCATTGCAATCTCTGTGCTTTATAAAATATTTTAGATGCAGTGTATATCTTATATGATCCTCTTAAAGATTTACGTCAAATGACAGTATCCGATTTCCATTCTCAATAATCGGGTGATTTCCATTGTCGTCGAAAGCAAATGACTCACCTTCTAGCGCGCTGGTCGCATGCTGCTAGGAGATTTGGTTCCGCGGGTCGTGAGTTCAATGCCGGGTAGGAGCATTACTGGTTCAGAAATACAAGGAGATTTGTAACGACATAATGCATTGTTTTCGCGATAACTTCAGGTTCATAAAAAGAATCGTACTTACGTAGCAATATTTGATAAAAAGGAAAATTTCTTCACCTTTTATAATCCAGGTATATGTGACGAGGCATTATGCAGAAACATTCCAACACAAAGTATCCAAATTCAAGTAATCCAGGGTTTCGTTTTATCTTTCTTTTTCTTTTTTTGATTTTACGTTTTGTTTGCATTATAAGGTAGCAGATTTTATAAATCTCGTCTTCTTGGTGTAATTATCAATGTCTAAGTAGCACTTATTCTATTTAATGATATTTTTACCCGATGTACATTTTGTACATCCTTTTAGAGTGTATGATGTAGATGTTATGTTGAAACAATTAAAAAAAAAAGACGTCTTCGCCATATTTCTTACTAAAAACCATAACCTTAAGTTTCTTAATTGGATGTCATCTGATCACCGGACCATCTGTGAATGGTATTCAGAGTAATTCAAAGGCAAATATATAAGTATTTTATGGCATGTGGTAATCTCTGGCTGAGGACATCGTTTATAACGCATTTGGTGTTATCAATATCCTTCATGAGAAGGTCAAATAAAGCCCCGGAGGTGACGAGAGGTTTTTCAGCCAGACCTGCTGTTTTCTCCATTCTTCACAACATTTATATAAAGCGTGTCACTTAGAGAACCCCAACATCTCTTTTTTTGACGAATTAATTCTCTCGTTTCCTTTAATTAAAGACATTTTTCCTCAATAAATAATCATCTTTTTTAGGAAAAGTCTTTAAACGCCACATAAAATGAAAACAGTTATTTGTTGCTAAATTAATTCAAAACTAATCTCTCTGCCATAAACGTTTTGAACATCCTTTGTAGGGCCATAAAAGCCGTGAAACTGGATCAGATGCTGTTAGAATGCTCGGTTGTCCCATCGAGTACTTGACAGGTATTTAATAGACTATCTGCCCATAATGTGGTCCCACCTGGGTGTATCTTGTTTTCCTTTAATTAACCGGAGCGGGTGATAACCGCGATCTCATCTTTCTTCAGATGTATATGTTGATATTTTTCGATGAAATTTACCGCCCGATGTTGGAAAATCCCATTATTAACGAGATCTATATATACATGTGTAGTATCCCAATATATGGTTATTTGACTTTTTATTACTCTATACATACTAATATATCTCTAATATTGTCATTCAAACAAAAAAATGTATTTCAATAAAGTTTTACAAAAGAAAACTACGCTCTCTAAGGAGATGAATAGGGACTATCAAACGACAGCAGTGCCGCGATATAGAAATGTGCGATCGTTTTCACCAGCTGTGACAGAGAGAGGAACTCATAAAAAAGCTGCACTTGTTATTTTCAAGCTCATATACTTTCTGTTCTATTTATTTTCTTTCTTTTTTTTAATGATAATTGAGCGCAGAATTCCATAAAAGCCGTGAAACTCGCCGTAACTTTCTCCGCCACATGGAAATCCTACAGTAACACGTGTTGTTAAATACCAGTACAACCAACTATTCCAATCAACAATGTAATGTTTCACGGCCGATTTCTTTATTTGCATATTTTGGCGTTTTCATTCAATTAATGCACAAATGCTTAATCAATAAAATGATTACAAACAATATAAAATCTAATTTTGCAGTTAATTAATTGGGCGTTTAAGTTACGATGTGAAAGCCTTAATTTGAATTTAATCCACGTTTGAAATCTGCGTGGTGTAATTCATATACATCTAGAAAAACTCCATTAAAATGGATAGGAAATTTACCACCATAAAAAAAGAAATTTCTTTATGTTTTATCTGATAATGAATGTCACTGATATAATCAAACGGTAAGATACTAAGGTTTCCCATTAGAGGATCGATTTCAATGAGAAAGCACGTTTTGTTTTTTCCGATAAATTTAATGATTAATTATAAGTATTTATGTCGCCCTCGTGTACTAAGCCCTCTGAATAAATAATAAATTTATGAGATGGATAACTGATAGTCTTCGATATTCGTATCAATTAAATTGAAGCGTAATATGATTTAATTTGTCATCGAATGCTGCCTTATTAGACCATATAATGAAACATTTGTGTGGGGTTATTGGCAGTCAGTTTTCGAAGCTACTCGCGTGTAATGAAGCGAGTTAATTAATGAATACTTGCATTCTCTAGAGCAGCTTAATATTTGAATAATTTGGACATTATCAGAATTTCCCGTTATTGGTGTGGTATTGTTTGAGTATTGAAATATCCATGTGAATTAAATAATTTCTCACGCTGTGCGGAGATCGCTGGAGATATGGTAAAATAATATATTATAATGTTTTGGTTTCTAAATATGACGGGCAAATTCTTCCCTTGACATGCAAAGTCATTATATGAACATGCACGATAGCTGGCTCAATGGGGAAATTACAAAGCAATTTAAATTAAAAGGGAAAAATTACCTAAATGAGATACTTTGCGACTGACATGCAACCTTTTGTCAAAATAAGCAGCTCTCATTTACCACCTAGTGAGGTGTTAGACTGTCATTATTACCAAATCACCCGATCTAACTCGTTGTTCGTAAATGGGGGAGTCCATGAAAAATTTCATTACATAATTTGTGTCGTGTTTAGAACTTCAGAGTGTTTCGTGAAATGAGATTCTTTAATTATTCAAAAATCACAATTGTTGTAATACGTAATATTTTTGTCTGAAGCGAGAAGAGTGGATGGTTATTTGTTTCTTTTATCAGTCAACCGTTGAACAGATGCTAAACTACATGCACCGGTACAACACGCATGCTCGTGTATCTAATGTCTGTAAATTGGTAATTTGCTCTGGGATTGCTTACCACAATTTACGTCTGCCTCGTTTTGATACCTTTTCCAAGGTTTACTTTTTTCATGATGTGGTTTCTGATTATACATGATATCATCAATATTGTTCAATTATATATATATATATATATATTATATTATATTATATATATATTAAAATACGATTAGGGGAAGAATACTTTTTCTATACCATTTAGATCATTCTTTAGTACAACTGACTACTTAACCTTTAACCTTTGTTAATTTTGAATCCGTTCCTTCATTAGATCGCGGTAATTGGAGTTCACGTCGCATTAATACGTCCAGCTTAGCGGGCTGGTTTCATGCAGTTTAAAAATGTCCAATAAAAAATCACGTAGTTTATTTTAGAGAATAGTTTTATCTAATTTAGTTGGTTTTTCCCCTTTGTATTTTCCAAATGAGGTACGTATCGTCCCCAAAATTTTAAAATATTTTGGTGACGGTCATTGAGACACGAAATAAAACACAGATACTATATGAATTTAAGAGGATTATGTAGAATTTAAAATATCTTACGTAGCACGAGTATTGTAAGTAACTCGTAATTAAAGTTATTAAAGTGTCACAAGGAAAGAAATAATGAAGAATTCACTATAATAAGAAGTTAGATCCGCTCATAACGTTGAGAATGCGAGCGGATCTATCATCTAATTGCGGAAGTAAACCACTTATCGTTTGAATAACAAATAAATATCCTTCAAATATTATTCTTTTAAACATTTCATGAATAAATTCAAAGAGGTATCAAAATGTCATTTTTTATTATTTTTCATGAAAACAGATGATTAAACTCGTAAATTTTTAAGATACATACACAGAAATACATCAAGTATATCTAAACGACATCGAAAGCATAGCAAAAGTCTATCAGAACCACTTTGCAGATTGCTAATAGCAAATTGTATAAACATTATTGTTTTATACTGCATCCAAAAGTAAATAATGTATAAATGAAACTGCAACACATATGTAAATATTTTCATGCTGTTAACGGAATATCGCAACAACTGCACCAACAAATCGTCATCAGTAATGTGAGAGTGATGTCATAGAGCAACCACACATCGTCATCAGTAATGTGAGAGTGATGTCATAGAGCAACCACACATCGTCATCATTTAATGTGAGAGTGATGTCATAGAGCAACCACACATCGTCATCAGTAATGTGAGAGTGATGTCATAGAGCAACCACACATCGTCATCATTTAATGTGAGAGTGATGTCATAGAGCAACCACAAATCGTCATCAGTAATGTGAGAATGATGTCATAGAGCAACCACACATCGTCATCATTTAATGTGAGAGTGATGTCATAGAGCAACCACACTTCGTCATCATTTAATGTGAGATTGATGTGATGCAAATCTTTATTTGTTAGAGTTGAACTCCAATACAACTTTACATTTTCAATAATCGCCATATTTACATTCTAGTGATGTTGCAGCATTCGGTAATCACAGTTAATGCATTCAATAATCGCAAAGTTTATACTCTACTGATATCTAAAGCATTCATTAGCATTACAAAGTTAACACTATAGTGTTATTTACAGCGTTCATTGAGTACAAAGTTAACATTCTAGTGATATTTATAGCATTCATGTAGTTAATACAAAAGACACACACAAATCCAGTTGAATATTGTTGTCTTTGATGTTTTCATTGGTTCACAACAACGCTGTGTGCCTATACTTCAACCTCGCTTTCATCCGACGAAGAGTCAAACCGGTGTGTCTCACTTTTTCCTACCAACCGATTCGTTTTTACCTGATCCTCAGTTTTCGAGAGAGAATTAGTCATGTCTTCCTCAGCTTTTACACGCTTATACTTCGTTCGTCTGTTCTGAAACCATACTTTTACCTAAAATGAAAATGAGATATTTATCAATGATGATACTTTTCGCCAAAGTTTCAGGATTTTAAGTTATGTTCGTGACCGTGTAGGGTGTTATCACATTAATGTTTTGTGGAGAAAGAAGAAAGACATCATTATCATTATTACACAATCAATCTTATGTTAACCATATTTCAGAATTAAACCACGTTTAAAGCAAATTTCAACATCTCATATAGGCCCTATATATACAGGATCTGAAATGATGTAATTTAGTGTGGAAACTATTTCAATTCTTGTTTAGACTAAGTTGTAAAATGTCTGTACAATCCATTTATATTTTCAGAAATCTGAATTTAATACGTAACTTGGCTCTATCTTAACTCCGATCTGGGGGTATCGGTGTTAATGCCCTTCTCTTGTGAAGTGAACTTAGCTCTGGGTGACAGTCATTACGAGGCCATGTTAAAAACAAAACTCCCTAATTTGGCAAATCTACTTGACCTTTAAGATCTTTCAGCTTATCTTGAGTAAACTTTTATTGTTTAAGAAACACTAAACGTGAAACACCCCACACAAGATGTCGGAGAATTATATTAATACAATCCATTAGCATTGTCCGTTTACGCCTCATTTCTTCCAATCAAATGCCGAGATGAAATATACTGCGGTGCCGTGTTCATTGACAGAACGCGGGCGATAGTGATCAGAAATGACAAGTACTGCATTGTCGGGACGTGCTATGTATTCCGGTATGTTACACAGGAACAAGCACACAAAATATGTTTTTGCATTTATATTCATAAAAACTTGAAGATTCTTTACAATTGATGTTGTAATAGATGTTGATAGACATCAGACGGGACCTATGTACCTGTATCAAGGATAACAAAACAAAGACGAAAATGACGGCTGTTCTTTCTCCCTCTGTCGAGATAGAAAACGCATAATTTTGTACATCAATGTTTGTAACCTATACCAAAGATTACTGAATGGTTTTACCTCAGTAAGTCATAGAACAAATCTTTAAGCTTAATAGATTTCCTAGATATAACTTTTTTGTTACAATCGAGAAAACTAGGTACAAAAGAGTTTATTAACATTTACCAACCTTCAAATGATAAAAAAAAAAAAAAAGAAGCTTTATCGTGGCAACATAGATGAAATTTACAGGAAGTGACATGAAAAATATATTCCGTGTTATTTTTTGCAATATTCATGATATACTTGTGACTTTACTGATGTAGTGACTGGTACGGGTATTTTATAATATTTTGTCACTGGTACGGGTATTTTATAATATTTTGTGACTGGTACAGGTATTTTATTATATTTTGTCACTGGTACGGGTATTTTATAATATTTTGTGACTGGTACGGATATTTTAATATATTTTGTCACTGGTACGGGTATTTTATTATATTTTGTCACTGGTACGGGTATTTTATAATATTTTGTGACTGGTACGGGTATTTTATTATATTTTGTCACTGGTACGGGTATTTTATTATATTTTGTCATTGGTATAGGTATTTTATTATAGTTTGTCATTGGTACGGGTATTTCATTATATTTTGTCATTGGTACGGGTATTTCATTATATTTTGTCACTGGTACGGGTATTTTATTATATTTTGTCATTGGTATAGGTATTTTATTATAGTTTGTCATTGGTACGGGTATTTCATTATATTTTGTCATTGGTACGGGTATTTCGTTATATATACTAGTACAAGTATTTTATTATATTTTGTTTAAATTAATACGAATAATGTGTATTCATTACGGCAGATAATCACAACCACTAGTTAAGTATTTAGTGCGAACAAAAATAGTTTTCTTTTAAACTCATCACCAATTAACTATCGGTATATTTTATAATGTGTGAAATATAAAATTTGTAATTGAATACATGAAATAAATCTGTAAATAGTACTGTATATATATTTGCCAATTAGAGGTTCACACACACATAGATATGATGTTATATATATATATATATATATATATATATATATATATATATATATTAAAACACGCATATAGTGAAAGGCAAAAGAAATTCGTTATATTTATTAAGTTCATAACACCAGTATGTTTCAAGACTTCGCGTGGTGTCCTTATCGCTGTATTCGTGTTTTACTGTATATATATATATATATATATATATATATATATAGAGAGAGAGAGAGAGAGAGAGAGAGAGAGAGAGAGAGAGAGATATTTGTGTTTATACATTTTCATAATTTGATATCCATAATGCTGTGAATAAAAGTTAATGTGACTTTTCAACAAATCAATGTGGGTTTTTTTATCGTTCAAATACATAGTTTTGTGTCTTGGAGATGATAGAAATACGAATTTTCTAGACCACAATCCATCAATATTATGTTGTTTTTTCAATTCGTTAACATTTTGTAGAATAACATAGCAGCGGAACAATATCCACCTGGAAGAATTCGCGGTACATTTGTATATACATGTACATGTACATAAATGTTTTTGATTTTGTTGCTATACCTGTGTTTCACTAAGGCCCAGTTTGAGAGCAAGTTCTTTTCTTTCCTGACCCACGACGTAATGGTTCTTCTCGAAAGCGTGTTCCAGTTGCAGGAGTTGTGTCGGCGAGAAAGCAGTTCGAACTCGTTTGGATTTCCTCAGATTTGGTAACAAAAAGGACGGATCTAGACAAAAAGAGATTTGTATTTTGAAGATGTGTGTTCATAAGATAGCATAGAGAATAGAACATAGTGATATATATTTACCCCCTCACAAAGGCCATTAAAATATATGATATTTCATAACAGTCATGTTACTAGTCTCTTTTGTTTTTGCGTATTTATATTTTTTAAATATTTTTATTTTTGCTCCTATCCTTTCAATTCTCATATAGGAATAAAAATGCTGAAATATGTTGTATAATATATAAAAAAAACTATCAACATGAACATATATGGTTTTTTAAAATCTTGCTCTCATTATTATCGATATAATCCCTGAAAAGCAATATTCATTGAGATTTTCTTTTAATTTTTCATCGACCAATTCACTAATTGGAGACTTAATTTCAGAATGACACATCCTGCGATTCACTCTGAAGGAAAAGTAAATAACATTAGGAATGCCTGTCGCTTTGAGATCCTTTAAACTGTGTAATTATCAATAGTTCGGCGAGATTTGAGGTCAAGTGAAAGGTAGCCTTACCGTGATTCCACAATTTAGATGAGTAAACTGTAATTTCTAATTCATGAATATTAGATCGAATAATTCAAACGGGTTTACTAATCTTTGTGCAGATAATGTGCATTGAAAATTCATACGCCCTCTGCCTTAATTCACTCAAAGTCTGACATTATTGTACATTCAAAGTATATTCTTTTCTAAAGAAAAAATTATGCATTCAAAATCTAAAATTATTACTCATAAATGTGGAAAATGGTGTCACAGTAAATGAGAAAGAAATGAATTTATATGCATGATTTTGATATATATTCTTTAGAGAACGTCTGGTATGTATATTTGTGAATCAATCCGAGAAATAAGATAATTTCTTACCCATATACCGCGTGAGGGTTCCATGGTGAGGATGGCGATATTGCCATGACAAATGATCCTGATATCGATGCGGCACCACGAAACCTAAATGGGACTGTCTGAAATGTTCCTTCTCTCTTTGAAAAAGTATTTCTTTGTGATGTTCAGAAATAAAACTAAACCCGTTAGTACGTCCGGGAATGTAATCATTTTCATTTGTAAAATTTTTGTCTGAAACATACAAGCATTCCTCATTTACTGGTTTGAAGGTTGGATCTTTAATACTCTCGTTGCGAATTCTATGATAGTCGTTCACAATTTTGTCTATCCCGTGTAGCTGTCTGTTACGATCAGTTCCTCCGATCTTTCCATTTTCGTTGGAGCCGATTTTCTTGCCCGTGATACCAAGAAGTGAATCTATAGAAAACTGGCTAGATTTTTGAGAAATTAACATCCTTCCCCGTTTCTCGTCCGAAGTAACACTTCATAAAAATTCCAGTTATTACACCAAAAGCAATACTATGACATTAGTTCTATCATTTTAGGACACATATTCCTTGTAAAAGCACAATAACGCTCTCATACATCAAAAGTAACAGGAAATCGAAACTATTGGTGGAGAATACCAAGCACAAATTGACGGGTATTAATTATTAAACTTTGTCAAGCCCTCTGCTTCGGGTCAGCGACGAATGACAAAATTCCTTTGCCCTATCGTCTCGTGTGGTTAAGTTGATTTGACTAAACGGCAGGATATTAATAGTTAAAATATCTCCTCCTTCAGCAGTTAATATAAAAGTATAGAAAAAATTCAAAAGTCGACCATTGTAAGAGACCCAGGTTATTAATTCTATCCAGACACGCATGCTTTTGACATTTTCATTTAATTTTAATTGCTTGATAATTTATTGGGAAAATTATGCTTTTAAAGACCTGACATTAAAAGAATACAAATAACCTCAATGCATTCATTCTCTTCATAATAGCTTTTACAGGGTAATCTCACAGACCATATATTATAGCTTAATGTGTAATCGTATACGTAGAGGATACCTAATGTTGCCCACAATTTTTATACTCCAGTATACACCGACAAGTACCTGGTAAACGAATCTGGTGATAAATTTCGCATGAATGAAATTTAAACACCATTCTGCACATATCACGTACTAATTCGTACCAATTAACGGATAATTTCTTTGTAAAATATTTGTATGTTCTCATTTTAACTACATCAGTGAAGTAGATTTTAACGATAAGATTACAGGGTAGAACAGGTAGACTCCAGCCGACGGTACAACGATTACATGAAACAGGGACGAGAAAACAATAGACGTAATTTTTACACTCATTAATGGGAATTTTAAACTTATAAAATATGAATTGTGACGTTTTATATTGTTGAAAACTAGATACTAGTATCGGATTATAACTAGAACTTTAATAAATATAAATGTGTTACCATAAAGACATGTCGATATCAAATGTCCGTAATGAATGATGAGTCTTTTTTGCCAAAAAAAAAGTAATATATCAATCTCCATATGAAAAGGTGAAGGTAACGAAGTGATCTATTTCATAACTCCAACAAAGAATACCAAATTAACAGTGGGGTAAACACGGACCCCTGGACATACCAGAAGTGGGATCAGATCTCTAGAATTAGGAGTATATATATATATATATATATATATATATATATATTTATTCTTTTTCTGCTACATGTACTCCAGCTTCTATAAAAGAAAAGAAGATTCATCAAAATAGAGGTGAGCCTAAATATTAGAGAAAGGTAAGTAATGTTGACCATATGAACTTTAATATAGCAAAATGGTGAAATTAATGTTAAACACCGCAAATGACATTTAATAATGAAAGATTACGTGAATGGTCAAATGATTTTCAAGGAAAGGGCACAGATGTCGGTCATTGTCATTTTGTTTTGTTCATAAAGCTCATTAATTTGACAACGAAATAAGATATCAATTTAAAAACATCATAAATCAGATCGAAGTTGTAAATGAATTTGGTAATGATATTTTCACAAACTATTTACAGTAAATAATATAACGGATCAAAATGTGTATTTAAGATTTTGACGAAAACATATTTACTGATGCTGTTAAAATGACACCAGTTTCAGTTTCAGTTTACTTTATTCACTCACACCATATTATGGTACATGAGGTACAATATATACAATATTTACAAATAGAATATATTATATGCAAGCCTTAAAGGAAAATTTTTCTATCATATTAAAAGTTCATAATATGTTTTCCTATCAAAATGATGTTTACGTCCACCTTCTCTTAAACAAATTATAAAACATGGGCCAGTACTTAACAAATCATAATTTGGTGGCAACTAAAACTAGTAATGGATTTTTCGTAGTCTGCTCTGTTGAAGATATCACTGGATATATGATAAAATCATGTCTAATATTAGATTTTTTTTTTTAATTATAATTTTTTAATTTTTTTTTTTTTTTTTTTTTTTTTTTTTTTTTTTACAGTTTATAGAATTTTTTTAGGTGGATACTTACGAGTTTTAGTAACATACATTCTGTTGTAAGTTATAAAACAGAATAGTGTAAACTTATACTTGTACATCTATATTTCTATTCGTCAAAGTAAATTTCCAATTTACCTCAATTTTGATTCAGAGAGGTGAATAAATCGGAACACTTCTATATACTACGAATTCATCATACACGTCAGTGGTTCAAATTCTTTCTATTACTGCCCTACCATGAAGGTCAACACTAAATGTTAAAATTGCAGCTCAACCCTTATTGACGTATTTTCTGACTGGAAATCATGCATAGAATTTTTAAGAATTCACTAGAAATTATTCTTTTTTACTTTCCGTCAGTTGCAAAAACTTGGACATATTTTTCAGACTGGATATTTCAAAAGTCTTGCGAGAGGTTACTCGGTACTATTTGGTTTGCAAGACATTTACGTTGTGGCAAATGACTTTCCACTTCTACCTAGATTGTAGAAATTGCAATACTTATTATGTGCAACAGAACCAAAACCAAAATCAATTTCAAAAACTTTTCAGATTATCTGGACATACATGTACGAATTATATTGGTATACTAATATACAGTATGGAAATATTCTCCATTTTGTATTGCTTATAGGGATTATGAGATTGATCGCTGTTCATTATCTTCATCTTTATAGGGATTATGAGATTGATCGCTGTTCGTTATCTTCACCTTTCATTCAGATGCTGTATAGATAAACCACACCAGTTCTGTAATTCTTTGTGGTGTATCTATGGTTACTGCACACTTGTTTACAAACGAAGACTTTGTTTACCTCGATATCATTTGTCCCTTTTAATTCACAAATAAGTTCTGGTTCCATTCTTTTTTCTTGCAGAGTGTTTTGGTAAATTGGGACTTATGTTGTTTATCAATATGGTCACGAACCTAATGTTTCACATTAGACCGTGAACGTGATGTCTGAGTCTTTTATATGTAGTGAGAGGTAACTGTTAATGTTTTGTGTGTAATATAACTAATAAAGTCGCATTGTTTTTTAGCAGGTCAAATTTCTCTTGTAAGGATCTACAGAATGTGTACATGTATTTATTTTGTTCTATGCTCTATTTTATTTAACCATGCTTACAAATTCTGCAAAATAAACGTTGGATACTTTCCAGAAAATGTGGTTTTTTATGTTTTGTTCACAATAGTTTGGCCCAAACTGACGTAGGAGCGCAGAATTAACTACATTATTTTATTTCTGTAAACAATTTGGACAAGTTTGGGGTTGAAAAAGAAACCTCCTTATCCAGATTAATTTGAGGGACTCTGTAAATGTTCTACATGGACCATCCTACAACCAACAAGTACTACATCCAATATACTGTAACTGCTTTTCTAGAAATGTTGTCTTCATGCAAATTTAAACCAAAGTTTCTTCAATTTGCTTTATGCTAGTTTTTGACAGTTCATTAACTTTATTAATTATGTTGGTTTTAGAAGTACATTTTGACGATGCAAAAAACCTGTAATATTTGATTTAGGGATGTTTGTGATCTTGTACATTGAAAAAACAAAGTTGGGAAATTGATTAATAAAAAAAAAAAGATGAATAAAATGAAAATGTCTGTCTCACTCGCTCCAGTTTCCTTTTTCTTTTTCTTTTTCTCGCATTGATATTTTCCTAATTTTGATTTTGTATTCCTTCAGAATATTTAATGCTATTCCAACATGTGAGGATATGTTTATGATAGGTAAATAAGAAATCATCGTTATAAAAATAGTGAAATAAAAAAATTACAAAACAAATAATAACGATAGCAACGAAAAAACAAACACTCAAAAAAAAAAAAAAAAAAAAAAAATAGCAACCAAACAATAATGGGAAAAAAGCAATGTTTACATTAATGGTCAATATCCCCCAAAAGCACTAAAAAACAATATTTTTTCATTTTCTCCCTAACGAAATGATTTTAATTTTTTTAAAAGGAAAATCAATAAGACATGTTCGGAGTATAAATACATTTTTTTGTTTCCCCCTTTTGATCACCTATACCTCTCAAGAATTTGTTCAAATTTCATAGTGGGAACCTTAGATTTTTCATATTGTTTGACTCAAATGCATGTCTACGCAATATGCCATAAACTTGGTAAAACGGATTTTCTCATTGAATGTCACTGTTAGACTACTAAATAATTTTTTCCTTTCAACACAATTCTGATCATGGTCTAGTAAAACATGAAATTACCAAGGTTCACCAAGAAAAGGATGCTAACACCGTGATTAAGTAGCGTTCTGGTCTTGCATAGAATTAATGGGGTCCAAAAGTTGGTTTCATTAGTAGACTTGGATAGAAGTGTGCATTTTGCAATGACATGTAAGTAATACATTATCTTCAAGACTCAAGGAGTGGCAGTAACAGACGCATTTAACTTTGATATGGATATGTCTCTGTCCCTTATGTCAGCAAGGTGTCTCCAACATTAATGACCATGCAGATTTTTAACCTTCTTTTAATAGGTGTAACGTTGGTCCTGATGTCAAGATTTCTTGATCGATTTTTAAATTACGTTAAGTATCTTAAGTAGACCGCTTTGTTTATCGTCATTCGGTCTCGTTCAGGGAATGATTACTGTACTAGCCGTTCACTTGACACATTAGGATCACTGCACGGTTTGAGTCAATCATTAGCCCTTGCAAGTCTTGTCGAAGAAGTCTAAAGATGGCTAACATCAAACCAATTATGTTTCCTTAAAAGAACATTAGAAACTCTAATTATCTGTCCGTCTATCGGGGCTTAATTTTCAGCAAAGACGAGGAATTTGATCCGCAAAAACAACACGGAGAACAGAAGAATTATCAAAGTCAACTACAAGTGGTGATAAATTGATAGCTTTGATGGCTGATGGCTAATATCGCATTAGTCATGTTTCTAAATAGTTCAGGCTAAAGAGTGTCAAGTACAGGCCGTCAAAACAGAGAAAAACTCAGTACAGACCAGTTTCTGCGGAATTTTGTGAACTCTGATCGGAATACCCGGAATCAGCGTCACAGACTTGTTACACAGACTTTTCATGTCAAGGAAATTATCAAAAGAGTAAGGAACAGTCTTTAGCATGTATCATGGGGTGTATAGCTTATTTTGAGAATAAATGTTTTTAACGAATATAAATCTGATTAATTTTGATATTAAAGGAATAATTGCAAGTCCAATTTTCGGATATGATTTCTGAATTGCAAATAGTATTTCTATCGCATTACACAGAAACCAATTATAATATTTTTGATACATTTCTACAAAATACCTCGTAGAATTTTTATTAATAATTAATAATTGATAAGTCTACTAAGTATTTTGTAGAAATGTTTCAAAATCATTAGTAAGAACGTGCATGATTTTTTCTCTCTTCCAGTTTCTGTGGTGAAAAGATATATTTGTATATAACGTTTTGAATTTCAAGTAGTATTTTTTAGTGAATAAAACCATTTAACCGAAATACTTCTGTTTATTTGTTTCATGACATTGACAATAATAATTGAAATGGGGTTGTGATCATACGAAGTAATTCTGTGTGCCGTATGTAATATAAAGCGTATGTATAAGCGTTTTGTTTTCAATAAAAAAAAAACCACAAAATTGTTATCAAAATTACGGACTCTTCTCTATTCATACACAATACGAATATACATGTACAAATACAAGTTATACATGTAATACAGTCTTGAGGAGGTACTCTACATCGTCATAATGGCTGACTTCCTTTTAAAACATGGATGGAAATATAAATATCAGCAATATTTATCCATTTATTCCATAAATCATCGCCTAGCTGAGTAGCTCAGTAGGTCAGCACTTCGATTGCTGAACTGTAGTTCGAGGCCAGCAGGGGTTTTAATTTCCCCTCCCCCGATTGCTTTCTACTAAAACTTCATTTTTTGACTAATTAAGTAAATTTGAAAGTTTTCAATTTCAAAATATTGTCGTACATATCCTCCACTTTTCATCCATATCAAATTTCTCTGGTGTAGCATACCTCCTTATGTCATTCCTGGGTTTTTTTTCTAATTATACATTTCTCTCTATTTATTGGGGGGAAGTGTTACAGCGAGATATTCATTTCCGGTTTATCGTGTTGATCTGCTCTCACGTGTAGGTGAAATTCAGCCGCCAAAATAAGGGAAGAAAAGAGAAAGGGGAATCGGTGCTTTGCTCAAATTCTCTTTATTAGAATTATGATGCCTAGGACATTATCTAAATGCTTTTGCTTTGGGACTGGAAACACCCTATCTATTATTTGAAAATGCTTAAAAACTGTTTAATTGCGTCTTAATTGCACAATTGAGAGAGTTTTTAATGGAAGCGAGCGTGATCTGCTTTGTCAATAAACATCGGGTTTGAGTTGTGAAACCTCCGTGTGTGAGTTCTTTGTGTCTGGGACTGAGGAGTAAGTGGTGCAATAACCAATTAGCAGTTTAAAGACCGAGAGATTACATCATTCAAACACAGAATGCACACTGCAATTGCATTAAACGAGCAATTAAATAATTGAGAAAATACTCAAATGCAATTTTATTTTAGAGTTGCGTGAATTTTAAGTAAATATGGTGGGTGTGGGGGTGTGGGGGTTCAGAGAGATAGAAGTTCGAGTAAGGAAAGAGAGATAACTCATACAAAGATATTATCATTCAAACTATGAATGGTGCCCATATAAATTACAGGCACTTGTTTTATACATGGGCCCCCCTCCTTAAGGAGGGGGACCCATGTATGAAACAAGTGCCTATGATATAAACACTGAAATTAGCATGCTTAGTGAAATCATCACTGACAATGATCTCCCACAATACATAGATAACATACAAATTATTTCCCAACTTTTTTGTTAACATACTCGGAGATATTTAATTAGGGAGCATACCCAGGACATTTCCAAATGAAATTATCGATGCATGCTCCGTGACTTCAAGCTGTAGTTTTAAGCAGTTCACTCGTACTGACTCCTTCTTTTACCCCCCCCCCCCCTCGTAAATCAGAGATTCGGGGACATACAGTTTTTTGGTCTTTATCTACCTACCTATACCTATCCTCTTCGTGCCCAGTGGCACATAAGGCTGATACCAGACCCCTCCATTTGTTTCTGTCCATAGCTATCTTTTCTACTTCCTTCCATGTTTTTCCCATCTTCTTTATATCACTTTCTATAGTCCTTCTCCATGTCTCTCTAGGTCTTCCTCTGCTTCTCTTTCCTTCTGCTGGAGTCCATTTAAGTGCTGTTTTTGTGATGGATTCGTTTCCTTTTCTGATGACATGACCAAGCCATCTAAACTGTCTTTGTTTAATCATTGTGATTAGATCTTTCTGCCCTGTTCTTTTATATAGATCTTTGTTTGATATTTTCCTGGGCCAGTAAATCTTGCATATTTTCCTTAGACATTTTGTGTGGAATCCGGACAGCCTTTGATTATCTTTTTGCGTTAGTCTCCAACATTCTGCACCATATAGCAAGACTGATAGGACATTGCTCTGGTATAGTCTGATTTTTGTCTTTTCGCTGATGTTACTAGTCCTCCATATTTTATTAAGTTGGTGAAAGGAAGCTTTTGCCTTTTGTAATCTGCTGGTGATGTCTTTTTCTGTTGTGTTGTTTTTGCTAATTGTGCTTCCAAGGTATCTAAACTCATTTACGTCTTCCAAGTTTTCATTTTCTAATTTTATTTGTGGTGGTGCAGGAACAAACTGCATGGTCTTTGTTTTCTTTTTGTTTATTTTAAGGCCGATCTTGCTAGCATTTATATTCAGTTCGTTTGTTTTCTTTTGAAGATGGTCAGCAGTAGATGATATTAATGCGATGTCGTCAACAAAATCTATGTCTTCTAGTATAGATGTCAGTGTCCATCTTATTCCTCTGCGTTTGTTCCCAACAGTTCTTCTCATAACCCAATCGATTGCAATTAAGAAAAGCATAGGTGACATACTGCATCCCTGGCGTATCCCACTTGTTATGTTAAACCAGTTTGTCAGTGTGTTGTTATGTATGACACTGCATGAGAAGTTGTTGTAAAAACTTTTGATGATTTTAATGAATTTTTCTGGTAAGCCTTTTCAAAGTCAATGAAATTTATGTGTATTTTGCTGTTCCACTCAATACACTGTTCTACGATATTTCTTAATGTAAATATATGGTCGATACAGCCTACACCTGGTCGAAATCCAGCCTGTTCTTTCCTGATGATATCATTTATGGCATCGCTGAGTCTCCTACAGATTATTTTGCAGAATATTTTGCTTGGCACAGACAACGGGGTAACACCACGCCATTTTGTACATTCTTTTTTATCTCCTTTCTTTGGAAGCTTTACAATAATAAGACCCTTTAACCAGTCCGCAGGTAGTACTTCGTTGGCCCATATCTTATTAAAAAGTTCGTAAAGTTTATCAGCTATTGGTTTCGGATCTGCTTTTAGCATTTCTGCACTGATGTTGTCGATACCTGATGCCTTGTTGTTCTTCAGACTTTTTATTGCTTTTAATATTTCATCTTTGGTTGGTGGTTCAAGATTTGCTTCGAATGTTTCTAATGTATCACCAATAGCTTCGTCTATGTCTGGGAAGGCTGAGGGCATTGGTCTATTAAGAACCTCGCTAAAGTGTTCTGCCCATCTCTCTAGTTGTTTTTCATCTAAGGTTATCTTATTTCCATTTTTATCTTTTATGATGGAGCTTCCGCTGTTATATTTCCCAGATAATTCTCTTGTGATTTTGAAAATTTCTCCTTGTTGACCTTTTTTTGCTGCCTCTTCTGCCTCGCTTGCATTTGCCTCAAAGTATTTATCTGCTTGTCCACAAAAACTTTAATCTTGGCCATAACGTTTGAATGGGCAGTAATCGAGTTTTAATATTTCATATGTGCATTTCTTGTGACATCATTTTTCCTAGGTACATGTATCATGTGACCCTTACCTCGGGGTTTTATCTGCTTTTGAAGAATTTTAACCTTTGTCACAACTTTTGAACGGTTGGTGACATGACTTTCATATTTCACACGTGTATTCCTTTTGACAAGACCTCACTTTTGGTACCAGAATTACTTTGATGTCATCAGTGATTCACAAACACATCTTGCGTTTATCAAAATGGTATCAATGATGTGAGTCCTCATAAGAATTAGGCAGTCGACTGAGCCCATACAAGGATTAAGCAGCTGAGTCTACATGTATATACGGGATAAACAACAGACTATGCCTATATACATCTGTAAGCCACCTTCCTGGTGTTGACTGGTGTAAGGTGAAGATAACGAACAGTGATCAATCTCATAACTCCTATAAGCAATACAAAATAAAGAGTTGGGCGAACACGGACCCCTGGATATACCAGAGGTGGGAGCAGGTGCCTAGGATGAGTAAGCATCCCCTATCGACCGGTCACACCAGCCCGCCGTGAGCCCTATATCTTGATCAGGTAAACGGAGTTATCTGTAGTCGAAATCAGTGTGCCAAGTACGGAGTAACAATCGGTATGAAACAAGTCAGACAGCATTTGAACCAATGATAGGTTGTCTTGATGTGCAATAGCTTCCCACGACAGTGAACAGTTTCATGTTTTATGTATGTATAAGGAGATCTGTATAAGTACCCGTATCTAGAATGTTATACAGTGTATTTGTTTCTTTCTATGAAATTTGGGCTTTGACTTGATAGGATTCGAACTCCTTCCTTCCAATCACGAAGCGAACGATACAACTGAAGCACGAACCCGATGTTGTTTTTGCCAATCAGAGACAGTAGTGTCCACTTAGGAACTCTTTTTTTCAAATTCAAACAAGAAAACCTATTGCATTCCAGATTTATCTTTCGCCCAACGGAATGTAAGTAATACATAGTGAATAGGTATACATAGTGAATAAGCAAACAGAATGTAAGTTATACATAGTGAATAGGTATACATAGTGAATAAGCATACATAATGTAAGTTATACATAGTGAATAGGTATACATGGTGAATAAGCATACAAAATGTAAGTTATACACAGTGAATAGGTATACATAATGAATAAGCATACAAAATTTAAGTCATACATAATGAATAGGTATACATGGTGAATAAGCATACAAAATATAAGTTATACATAGTGAATAGGTATACATAATGAATAAGCATACAAAATGTAAGTTATACATAGTGAATAGGTATATATGGTGAATAAGCATACAAAATGTAAGTTATACACAGTGAATAGGTATACATAGTGAATAGGTATACAGAATGTAAGTAATATATAGTGAATTGGTATACATAGTGAATATAAGCATACATGGTGAATAAGCATACAGAATGTAAGTAATGCATAGTGAATAGGTATACATAGTGAATAAGCATACATGGTGAATAAGCATACAGAATGTAAGTTATACATAGTGAATAGGTATACATGGTGAATAAGCATACAAAATGTAAGTTATACATAGTGAATAGGTATACATAGTGAATAAGCATACACAATGTAAGTTATACACAGTGAATAGGTATACATGGTGAATAAGCATACAGAATGTAAGTTATACATAGTGAATAGGTATACATAGTGAATAGGTATACAGAATGTAAGTAATATATAGTGAATTGGTATACATAGTGAATATAAGCATACATGGTGAATAAGCATACACAATGTAAGTTATACACAGTGAATAGGTATACATGGTGAATAAGCATACAGAATGTAAGTAATACATAGTGAATAGGTATACATAGTGAATAAGCATACAGAATGTAAGTAATACACAGTGAATAGGTATACATAGTGAATAAGCATACAGAATGTAAGTAATACATAGTGAATTGGCAAACATAAGCATACATAGTAATAGACATATATAGTAAATAGGCACACAGTCGTCCAGAAGTTGATTTTGCAGCCATTCAGAAACCTTGGCAAGCAACTGTTATTCAGAAATCCTACAAGAAAATGAGTGCCAAGTTTGTTGACATAAAACATTCGAATGTAGTCTGATGCAAGGTAAACAAACGTAATGAGAAGCGCATGGCTCATATTTGAATACCACCTACATGTTCTTCTTCTTTTAACTATGGTCTTGCTGGTGATGTAAATATAGTTGAAAATGACGGCATGAAGTTGCTCATTTTGAAAGGTGCGAAATTCAGAGAGCCCCAATCTAACAACTGACGTCAGAACTCAATCTCTGTTATGAATTCTGTTGAAGGTAGGCGAAGTATATGGAGAGAGAACATGGCACTTTGTTGGAATGGATAAAGAGAACAATATATAAGAATATTATAATCTTGTGTTAGACACGATAAAATGAAAACGTGATGCGCACCATCTATCCTGTGCTTAGTAAACCAGACATGATTAAAGAAGTAGAAAGATTACATGAGAAATATGTACTGGTTCCAACTTGCAAAGCCTGCAACAATACTGTATTCGACTGTACGAGGCTCATAATTACAGCTGTATTCAACTTCTATTCGAAATTCCCTTTCAAAAGACGAGATTCTTCAAATGCACGTTTCAGTTTAAAGCACATGTGATATCCTAGTCAATGAGATGAATGAATCGGAAATCGAAATTACCGCACCTATACTGGATTCCAAAACTTCACTAAAGCTCTTACAAACAAATGTACATTGCAGGATCCAGCAAATGATTTACCAAGCCCAATCTTTATTCCTCATGGAAATATCAACTGCTGTGAAGGAAAAACTTCAGACGTATTGTGCCACAATTTATGAGATAAATGGTGTGAATGAAGTGAGAATTCTCAAAACTTCCAAAGAGCTTTGAAGTAACAAAACTTTATCAAAACCACAAACATCAAAATGAATGATTTCGTCACTTTAAACAACCACTCTTTACAGTAAATTAAAGACTTTACTATTTTCCCCTCAATAAAAATGGAACTCGGAAATATTCATATCTTGTGATCAGTCATCCACAAATTACTTTGTTAAACTACGCGCAAGTACTCAGAAGACGATATTGAAAAAAATGTGGAATTCCACATTGAAAATATATACGTAGTCTTTGGAGATCAGATGTTCCAATAGTTTGTTTGGATTTCCATGAACACAGATTATTATCATTTATTAGCTGACCTATCTTGTATTCTTATGAGACAATATTTATTCAAAAGCTTTTAGATGAGGAGAAAATTTTCTTATTGTGGCTTTCAGCACATTTAGATAAATTCCTGATTTCTTATCTATAAACCATATTCCCTTTCATTCATACACGTATGTCGATTCGATATACATACCAGTGAACTCGAAATAAAAGACACCACAGAGTCTTTCACATCTGCTTCATACATGTATTTTGTTTACTGAACATAGACATTATCGGTTAGCTCACAACTCAGCTTTATGGCGCAGGGGATGACTTCAGCTTCTCAATTGTCCTTGGCATTGAATGCAGTTTAACGAAGAGAAAACCCATGGGTTCCGATGATGCTCAATTGTCAGCTTCCCGTATGTATGTACAACATGTAGTAATATTCCATTATCGTCTACATATGGTATCAATGCAAGGTGAAGATAACGAACAGTGATCAATCTCATAACTCCTACAAGCAATACAAAATAGATAGTTGGGCAAACACGGACCCCTGGACACACCAGAGGTGGGATCAGGTGCCTAGGAGTAGTAAGCATCCCCTGTTGACCGGTCACACTCGCCGTGAGCCCTATATCCCGATCAGGTAAATGGAGTTATCCGCAGTCAAAATCAGTGTGCCAAGAACGGCTTAACAATCGGTATGAAACACGTCAGACAGCATTTGACCCAATGCGAGATTGTATTGACGAACTAGATCGTTATAACGACCATAGAATTTGCGAAATACTGACTTCAATCGAGACTGTTGAAATCCCTGTACCATCAATTTGTTTGTCAGTAGCTTACCTCGATTTAAAAACTGACTATACCCAGAACAAGCTCTTGCATATCGAATCAGTTGAGATATATAAACACCATATGCAGGTGATAATGGGATATTGCTACACAAATATGGGAAGTTGACGATGGAGAAGCTGAAATCATCCCGTTTGTCATACAGTTGAGTTGTCAGTTTGCCGTTAATGTCTACTTTCAATAAAATATCTAAGTAAGAATCAGAAGTGGACGACTCTGTGGTGTCCTTTATTTCGAGCTCACAGGGATATATCAAATCGACATATGAATGAAAGCTATCATTGTTAATAGACAAAACGTCATCGATATATCTAAAAGTCGAATTGAAGGTCACAGCGAGAGATTTTTTCTTCTCACGAAGAAGTTTTTGAATAAATTCTGCTTCATATGAATATAAAAACAGGTCAGCTAACAAAGGAGCACAATTCGCGCCCATGGGAATTCCAACAGACTGTTGGAAGACCTGATCACCAAAGACCACGAAGATATGGTCAATGAGGAACTGTAGCATATTTTTTATTTCAACTTCAGAGTACTTGTGCGTGGAATCAGAGTGGTGTTTAACAAAGTAAGTTTTTGAATGACTGATCACTAGATATGAATGTTTCCGTTTTCCGTTTTTGTTGAAGAAGCAACTGTCTATGATGTCAAAAAATCTCCCAATTGATTTAATACGCAAGAGCATGTTCTGCATATAATAAATGTTAAACCGATGCAGGCTACTGACAAATAAGCTGATGTTACAGGGGTTTTAAGTCAGCATAAAAGGTGAATATAACGAATAGTGATCAATCTCATAAATCCCAAAAGGAACACAAAATAAAGAGTTGGGCAAACACGGACCTGGACATACCGGAGGTGGGATCTGGTATATAGGGGGAGTAAGAATCCCCTGTTGACTTGTCACACCCGCCGTGAGTCTTGATCCATGTCGCAAATTACATGTATATGGTAGTTATAATGGTGCTATTTGCAAATACAATCTGTCGGATTTTCACTATCTCCCATTGTAAGGTATTGATACATACAAATTTCAAAATGCATGCTGTACCAAGGACGGTTGAAAATAGCCCATTGTTTCTAGAAAGGAAGTAAAAAAAAAAACCCAGAAAGAAAATGAACGTTCGCACAGCCAGTTGAGTATGCAAGGTGAAGATAACGAACAGTGATCAATCTCGTAACTCCTACAAGCAATACAAAATAGATAGTTGGGCAAACACGGACCCCTGGACACACCAGAGGTGGGATCAGGTGCCTAGGAGTAGTAAGCATCCCCTGTTGACCGGTCACACCCGCCGTGAGCCCCATATCCTGATCAGGTAAACGTAATCAGTATGTGAGCTAGAAAGTCAACTGATAACCAGAGAGGATTATTCAAGAGCTTATGTCAAGAATTAATATCAGAACATACAAGGCTGGATTTTTTTCTGAAACCATTCTTCAAACAGACATTCATATGCATTTTGCCGGTCCGAACGGAAGTAAACCTGTCCGAATAATTTTACAAATGTATTTATTATAGAAGATGAAATAAAACTGATATAACAACAATATTTTAAAATTCATTTCATCATTCAAACATCAACATGTCGTTTTTAAATTCAATACCCAACTCCATTCTACTCTTGCTCACACTACAAGGCACTATCTTCATCCCTCACTCTTTCATCTACCGTTTAACTCTCGCATACACCGTCACCTTCATTCTTATTCCCATGGTTTATATATCTTTTCTTTGGGTCTGCCTCGTCTTTGGTAATTAGAATTTGTTAGTAATCAGTGCATAAAAGCAATGAGACCTTATATATATATATTTTTTTTTTTTTTTTTTTTTTTTTTTTTTTTTACCATGGCTTGGAATAAACTTTCAAATGATGGCGAGGTATTGTCTGAAATAAATATACATGGGGTTAATTAGCGATATGAACAGAACTTTGTATCGAGGGCTATGGTTAATAAATTTGTTTTCTCTTTTCTCCTCTTCCACTTGAGCATATGTTTAACGCAACCTCGAATTTATATCGGTGTTATTTTGTTTTCAAGAGCCTAGAAATGATGTAATTTATTGTAGACTAAGTGTTGTTACAAGTGGATTCAATCTTGGTAAGTGGTCATAAAAAATGTCAGATTGGCTACTTGTTAGATGGGATGCAAGCAATTGTATGCATACATAAATGCATATTGGGGTTTTGTATTTCTCTGTAAACCACCATTTGCAGGGAAATACAAAAGCGACATGCATTTGTGCATATTTGAACACTGCTTACATCCAATCTTAACAAGTATCCAATCTGACAAGTATATGGATTTTCAAACTTAAACTATTATATGACCATGATATACATGTATCTCAATGTTCTGAACTGCGCTCTGTGCGTTTTTCATCATAACGAACAATATAAAGTTAATATATTTTGCCATTGTAACTGAAAACAAGGAAAAAAACTGATGAGGATTTATCATTTCTGATTGATTGTGTGACGTCACAATCACTTGTCGAGGTTTTAGATACTTTTATTGATTTTCGCAAATACTTTAAGATAATCAGATCAGAAACGTTCGCTGTGATATGGGATCAAATTTGAATGCTTGATGCCCGATTTTGTACTTTATTCAGCGAAACAACATTGTTGATTTGGTATATATTGTGACCATACATACAAAATGTGTCGATTTCTGAGATCGCAGTAAGCTAAAAGCGATATAAAAACTATACATTCAAGGAATATTTGTTTTGGTTGTTTACTCTCAGAATTATTCACCTCCTTTTGAAACGTCTCCAGCTGTAGGTAATTTACCACTTTGTGCCTATGCTTAGGACTCGTTTCATACAGAGTACCACGACCAGACCTAAGTTTAATCTGATAGTCATTCTTGTACTAAATCCAAAATGGAGGCCAAAATGCGTTTTAATAAAATACAGTCATAATATATATATACATTGTACTTTTGTTCAAGTGTAAACTTATAAACATTCTTCCCCGAACTTGTTCGGTTTTCTCCTAAAATTTGCGTTGTGTGATGGGGCAATGAACACCCAAAATATATTCTGAAGATACAGATGAAAATCTTTTGATTAGGAAATGGTATTCTAGTTAAAGTCAGTGTGCCAAGAATATTCTGTTTCTTCATGCAGTTAAAAAACGAACAGCAGAGTGTAATTCTTTTCTGCCACTATATGACCTTCCTTCTCTGTCGGAATGGCTCGAGTAACTGTATTTTCGATCTGATTGTTAATCTTCAGGTTTTTCAGTAGATGCACCTACGAGATCTCGCGATAACAAGCACGGCGGAGCAGACGATCTCGAGAATTTTTCACTCATATGGAGACGTCACCACTGCCGGTGAAGGGTTGCAAAATTTAGGCCTATGCTCGGCGGTTACGGCCTTTGAGCAGGGAGGATTCTTTATCGTTCCACACCTGCTGTGACACGGGGCCTCGGTTTTTGCGGTCTCATCCGAAGGATCTCCCCATTCAGTCGCCTCTTACGACAATCAAAGGGGTATTGAGAACCTATTCTATCCCGGATCCCCTCGAGAATTTTGGTGTAAACAAAATTGGAGACAAGTACACGGAGTTTATTACAGGTTATTCATACAAATATTTGCACCATTACGAAGATCCTATGGAATTATATAGCCCTTTCCCGAAAACGTCAGAATAAAACAAAAAAGTCGGAGAGGGCTACATTATTGCAGCTATTTTTACACTTGACGTTACATGTGTTATCTATATTTATAATCGGGGATTTTTCTTTGAAACACTGAATGAGTTATCAATATCAACGCTGATTAAGTCAGTGGTATGCTGTTAATCCGGGTATAACTTCTGTAAATAACTATTTTTGAATACGACTTAGGAAATACAATTTTCATGCTAAGCCTATCCCTTTTTATCATGCTAGGCCTCTCCCTTTTTATCATGCTAGGCCTCTCCCTTCTTATCATGCTAGGCCTCTCCCTTCTTATCATACTAGGCCCCATCCCTTCTTATCATGCTAAGCCTCTCCCTTCTTATTATGCTAAGCCTATCCCTTTTTATCATGCTAAACCTCTCCCTTCTTATCATGCTAGGCCTTTCCCTTTTTATCATGCTAGGCCTCTCCCTTCTTATCATGTTAAGCATCTCCCTTTTTATCATGTTAAGCCTCTCCATTCTTATCATGTTAAGTCTCTCCATTCTTATCATGTTAAGAGCCTCTCCCTTCTTATCATGTTAAGTCTCTCCCTTCTTATCATGTTAAACCTCTCCCTTCTTATGATGCTAGACTTCTCTCTTTTTATCATGCTAGGCCTCTCCCTTTTTATCATGTTAAGCCTCTCCCTTCTTATCATGTTAAGCCTCTCCCTTCTTATCATGCTAGGTCTCTCCCTTTTTATCATGTTAAGCCTCTCCCTTCTTATCATGTTAAGCCTCTCCCTTCTTATCACGTTAAGTCTCTCCCTTCTTATCATGCTAGGCCTTTCCCTTCTTATCATGCTAGGCCTCTCCCTTTTTATCATGCTAAGCTTCTCCCTTTTTATCACGAAAAGAGTACCATCAATGCGAGTGCTGGAGCTTTACAATAATTGTATTGATAAACTTGAGATAGTTTGGTTAAAGATAAGCACCGCTGTTCCTTAGAATACTTTTTATCCAATTCATTATGCTTTAGACGGGGTCTGTTTGATAGGGAATTAGTATTGCCCGGGTGTTGTCCTGCCTGAACGAACGTTTCCCCGGACAAGGGTTCAGGTCGGTATTCAATTAATATTCAGATTTACCTTACTTTATTCTACCCATCATTGGGTCAAATGCTGCCTGACGTGTTTTTCGTAGACAACGAGAAGATCACTGGATCAGGACCCTAGGCACTGCCTTTCCATATGAATGCAATGATAATGTATATGATGTGGGAAATTTGACTAGTCCACAAGGAAATAACGTGAATGTGATGGGACTCTTTCCCAATACCAAAGACGGAAACGCAGTCATGGACATTGTTCATATAAAAGACCAAGTATAAATGATGTCTCGTTTGATTAACTTTTGCCTCACGTCAACAGACAATTAGGTCCACATCATATTCGTACAAAACTTTACTCTATTCCAATGAGAGATTTACACACGTTATTTGAAGAAGATATGGCTAGTCTATACTTGGATTTTTCAACACCTGAATATAGACTGAACTCTATGATTATGGATGTTGCCTACCACAGGCTCTATAAACCAGCACGGACCATGGATGATATTCCTTCCAAATCATGACGCCAGTTCCTTAAGCTCAAATTTACAAACAAAGGAATAGATGCCGTCAACATAAGCAACATTCTTCGTCATAAAAGGGTTCAGTTGTGCATTCCAACTTATTTCAAGTTAAAGTATACACCCTGTATTTCCTATAGCTATACTTCTACTATTGCATCCAAACGTTTTAATTATAAACAAACTTTGCAGTGCCTAGATATAGACCATCTTATACGTAATCCACCAACATGTTCTTCATCTTCTTTCAACTATAGTCCAGCTGGACATGTCATTACTGGTGATGTTGATATAGTTGAAAATGAGGACCTCAAATCACTTATTCTAAAAGGTCCTCAATACAGAGAACCTCGGTCTTTTAATTGGCGACAGAACTTCATCTCTATTATGAATTCTGTCGAAGATTATGCCAGACGATGGGCTAAATATGAAAAGGAAGAACTTGATACATTGTCAGAATGGGTTAAAAGCATAAGAGGGATATTAAAATCTCGCATTAGACATATGAAAACACAAGTACGTACCATCTATCCTTCTGTGTTTAGTAAACCAGAAGTGATCAAAGAATTAAATAGGTTACATGAGGAATATGTTTTGGTTCCAGCTGACAAAGCTAGTAACAACATTGTCTTTGTTTGTAAGGCTCATTATCACAACTGTATTTTAAACGAACTTGGCATTAATTCCACTTTTGGTAATCATACTTATACTCCAACTGCCCTTTCAAAAGATGGAATTCTTCAAAACCATGTTTCAGTTTTAGACACATTTAATATCCCAGTCAATGGGTCGAATGAATACGAGTTACCGTACCTATACTGGATTACTAAACTACATAAAAACCCTTACAAACAAAGATACATTGCTGGATCCAATAAGTGCTCTACCAAGCCCCTATCTTTGCTCCTCACGAAAATATTAACAGCTGTGAAGGAGAAACTTCAAACTTACTGTGCGACTACATATGCCAGAAGTGGTGTTAATCAAATGTGGATTCTAAAAAATTCCAAAGAACTTTTAGTAAACTTGAAATCGCAGAATTTTTCCCAAATCAATAACATTAAAACCTATGACTTTTCAACACTATACACAACCATTCCTCACGATAAATTAAAGACTAAACTTTTTGACATCATAGACAGTTGCTTCTTCAACAAAAACGGAAAATGGAAATATTCATATCTAGTGATCAGTCATTCAAAAACTTACTTTGTTAAACACCACTCTGATTCCACGCACAAGTTGAAATAAAAAATATGCTAGAGTTCCCCATTGACAATATCTTCGTGGTCTTTGGTAATCAGGTCTTTCAACAGCCTGTTGGAATTCCCATGGGCACGAATTGTGCTCCTTTGTTAGCTGACCTGTTTCTATATTCATATGAAGCAGAATTTATTCAAAAACTTCTACGCGAGAAGAAAAAAATCTCTCGCTGTGGCCTTCAATTCGACATTTAGATATATCGATGACGTTTTTGTCTATTAACAATAATAGCTTTCATTCATATGTCGATTTGATATATCCCTGCGAGCTCGAAATAAAGGACACCACAATGTCGTCCACTTCTGCTTCATACTTAGATATTTTATTGAAAGTAGACATTAACGGCAAACTGACAACTCAACTGTATGACAAACGGGATGATTTCAGTTTCTCCATCAACTTCCCATATTTATGTAGCAATATTCCATTATCATCTGCATATGGTGTTTATATATCTCAACTGATTCGATATGCAAGAGCTTGTTCTGCGTATATTCAGTTTTTAAATCGAGGTAAGCTACTGACAAACAAGTTGATGGTACAGGGGTTTCAACAGTCTCGATTGAAGTCAGCATTTCGCAAATTCTATGGTCGTTATAACGATCTAGTTCGTCAATACAATCTCGCATTGGGTCAAATGCTGTCTGACGTGTTTCATACCGATTGTTAAGCCGTTCTTGGCACACTGATTTTGACTGCGGATAACTCCGTTTACCTGATCAGGATATAGGGCTCACGGCGAGTGTGACCGGTCAACAGGGGGTGCTTAGTCCTCCTAGGCACCTGATCCCACCTCTGGTGTCCAGGGGTCCGTGTTTGCCCAACTATCTATTTTGTATTGTTTATAGGAGTTATGAGATTGATCACTGTTCGTTATCTTCACCTTGCATTGTTAGACCGTTCTTGCCACACTGACTTAAACTACGGTTAACTCCGTTTACCTGATCAAAATATAGGGCTCAAGGCGGGTGTGACCGGTCAACAAGAGATGCTTACTCCTCCTAGGGACCTGATCCAACCTCTGGTGTGTCCAGGGGTCCGTGTTTGCCCAACTATCTATTTTGTATTGCTTATAGGAGTTATGAGATTGATCGCTGTTCGTTATCTTCACCTTTCATGCAAGTTGTATTGACAGTGATATGGAGAATCTGTGATCGATGCTCTAACGATAGCACTTGTTTTGAAAACATCTGACATACACCATGCCATGGGGGAGGGGGTGTCTTCTGACGGAAAGACGGAGAACAATAGATCACAATTTCGAAAGAGCTTAGAAGGTCAGTGGAAAAGTAAGTCACGAAGTTGACTGCCAGTGACCATTAACAAGTGAAACTAAAAATCAAACTGCATAGGACACAGCCAAAAAGGTAAAGGGAAAAATTTGACACACACAAAAACTGGCCACTGAAAGATAAAGTTTAATGGAGGCAGAGTAGTTAATCGGTACTACAGCCAAATTGAGATAAATCCCACGAATAAGGGACCAGCAGATAGCATATTGTGATGTATGAAGAAAACAGTAGTAGTTGAGAGACAGCACATGGAAGGCAATCAATGAGGAAGATTGACAGAACCGAGTCAAAGGATGATTGAAAGTAGAGTGCGTGCCTAAGGACAGAGGTGAAGTGTGTGGATGGAAACGAGACAGCAAAAGATGTCAACAAAGGTAGAACAAGTGCAGCAGCGATTGGAAAGGCCATCAACAGTAAGAGAGCGAGTTTGGAAAGGTGGACTACCACTTCGAAGAAGTATACTATTATTATCAATAGAACCATCTATCAATTTAATACAGTCAAGGATGAAAGATGGAAATGAAACGAGCTCCGACCATGTGCAAGAAAACATCTGGCACTGACGATATACCGGCAGAAATACTCATTGCAAGAGGCGACACAGTAATGAAAGAGCCGACAATTGATGAGATGAGAAATGTGACATTTTTCTACCTTGCATGAGCAAGATGATATGACAAGGATCATCATTGAGAGGACCCAGATGCAATCATTGAGAGGACCCAGATGCAGCCAACGATGTCCTCGGAAATGAGCAAACTGAATTCACCCAGATACAAGTATTGCAATACAAATAAGAATTAAAAAAAAAAAATGAAATGCAGAATTACTAGCTCTCATGTTAAAATCTATCCTCCTATAAACAATACAAAATAAAAAGTTGGACAAACACGGACCCCTTGGATATACCAGAGGCGGGAGGAGTAAACATCCCCTGTCGACCAGTCATACCCGCCGTGAGCCCTATATCTTGATCAGGTAAACGGAGTAATTTGTATTCAAAATCAGTCTAGCAATCGGTATGAATCAAATCAAGCAGCATTTGATCCAATGTTAGGTTGTATTTGCAAACTAGTTCATTAATATAAATACCATAGAATTTGTGAAATGCTGACTTTAAATGAAACTGTTGAAACCTGTAACATCAACTCGTTAATGAGTTATGCTATGGAAACATTACTGCAATTCATTAATGAGTATAGAGTGGAATTATGTGTATTTCATTGTTACATGTGTTCCAACACAGCAAGTCGAATGCTGTCTGACATGTTTCATACCAATAAAGTCAGAATATCATTTTCATCTTACTATTCCCAGTGGCAAGCAGCCATGCTCATCTCCCTATATCCCTCATATTCAGATGAAACACACATGTTTTTATTAACATAAAACACATGAACAGATTATGTATTAACAATGAATTAACAATAAATATCGTTTTAACATTAACATACAACAAAATCAGTTGTGCTTGCCTGCATTTTGCATTGTTACATGTAATTGTGAAATTGGTTTCTTTGAGTTGTGAATTGTGTCTGCTTCCCATACAACCACATCTATATAATTTTGTATCCATTTCTCATTCACAATTTGTAATCTGTTATTCTTTCAAGATATGTATTGTCTACACAAATTTGCTAGCAATGGGTTTCTGAAAAGCTGTAAAACTTAAAAACAATATACATGTATGAGGAAAATAAAACTTGTTTAGCAGTAGTTTCATCGAAGTGTTTTCAACAATCTCTTTCTGAATTCAAACAGGATAGCATGACACTGGGATGAGTTGACTAGGTGAAGCATCAGTTGTACTCTTTATCTGTAAGGAACTCTATAGAATTTGGTGCTTGCTTTTTTCCTTTGTGATGGCCACAATCTCCATCTGTCTGACTTACTTTTATTTTTCATTGAGGTTTCTATCTTCACCCCACATAATCTGTAAATGATTGATCTTCCTTGTTGAAGCTAATCATGCTGTGATCAATGCCAAGGTGATCGATCAATTCTGTAAGTGTGGGTTTCGGTTCTGGCATTAGTTGCAGAAGATCAACCAATCCCTCTTGACAAACCTGGTGCCATTTTCTGATCAATTCCTCCATCTTATTCTGATCATGCTGTATATGTATAACAAAAAATAAAAATGGAGAACTTTACTTCCTTACTCCAATTCAACAAACAATTACACACACACACACACACACACACACACACACACACACACACACACACATATATATATATGAAGAAAACATGATTTAAAATTTCTATATACATGTACAGTGTATACATGTATCATTTCTGATCTAAGAAGGGGCGATCTGCCCTAAAGAGAGGGTGACATTTCACCATAGAGAAAGATTTTGTAGCATAATCACTAATAGAAAATTCAAAAATAAAATTTAGACAACCACATTTGCTAGTCAAGAGCCTCTGATATGATACGCTTCTCTCAACAATTCCTATCATATTATTCAAAAGCTGAGATTGTTCTTGTCACATGAGATTTGAACTTATTTAGATTTAGACAATGAAAAAGATCTTATGTCAGTTTTACTAAAAACAACCACATGTTTAAAATAGACAATCTACATCTAATACGGGACGTTCGAGATGCGGATCCACTCTGACTTTTATTGCTCATTGAACGTAATTTGTAGGGCATGGTACTTTCAGATTACAATAACAACTAAGTAAACAAGCATGGGATGTACTTCAATTGCTATCAAATTCCTGCATCTAAATGCTATCTTTGATAGGAAAGAATCACTACAACCATTTTATAGGAAAATGCATTTGATTCAATTATGCAAGTTAGCGAGGGAAACAAATCTATGAAATATCTTGAGGATATCGGTACAAAACTTCACGCCTTTCATCGTCTAAATGCGCCTTTTCCCTCCCATCTAATTTACACCCAGATACTAAGCACCAATAGTGACTTGGATCGTCATTGTAGGACTGCGCATAGCTCTTGATGGACCGTCTGCTAGCAAAACACCATATGTATCTATGTCAACTTTGCCCTACAGTTGGTTACTATCACGTGACCGTGGTGTATAAACATCAAGTATAATCGGTCATTCCGGTACATCCCGAAAGTTCCATACTGCATGAAGGTTAGTTAACTTTAACTGTCAGTTAACTTGTAATAACTCTGACATTTATAGTATTAATCTAGACATTAACTGTCAGTTTAACTTCAGTGCAACTAGAACATTCAGCATAAGGGGATAGTGGCGATTATGAATGGAGAGTATCTATTCATTATTGGGATAATTCTGGACATCACTAAATGACATGATCAGTTTTGACATGATTGATTAAGTGATATAGAGCGAGTCTAATCATATTGTTAAGACAACTTCTCCACTTGTAAGCTCATGAAAGGCTAAGGATTTGTGAAGAGAATAGTGACTACCGTTAAGTGTATCTAAAATCCTTGGTTAGTGAAGATAAAAATACACCTAGTTAATCTCATTCTAGATAAGAGGCATGTAAAAAAAACTGTTATCCATGACAAGAGGTGCCATAATAACAATATTCTCACTGAACCTTTTGCATTAGGCCAAAATAATGTATATATGTGTGTTTCCTATTTCACTCATCTGAAAATTAGGTAGGGTAGGTACTGTAGGTAAAACATTTCATTTTACTGAAACATTTTATTCGAAATCTTGAAGTTTTTAAGATGCTTTGAATACGGGTCAAAATCCACTACAAATACTTTTCAAACATTTTGAAGATCAATAGTAGCAGAGAAACTCAAACAGGTTATAGAAAAATACTAATTTCAAAACTCCAGATTTTTATTCAAATACATATTTGTCAATAAAACATTTAGGGTCGGCAGCAAAAACATAAGTAGGTTCGGGAAACCGAAAACACAAATATAACTTATTTTGGCCTTAAGGACCATCATTGTTGACAGTGTATTGACAGTCCTGTCAGTATGTTCAATAATTTACTATTGAATTCAGATCTGTTACTGTAATACCCCATCCCTCCCTTACCTTATGTTGATAAAACTGGACCAGTTTAAGTTTCCTGAGTGTGTCCTCCCTATCCTTTATCAGGGACTGAAGTCTACTTTTCTCTAAATCCCTTTTCTGTGAATCCCTGTAGTCAGTTTTATAAGTAACAGCACTGCTGGAGAATTTAGTATCACATATCTGATTCTTTGAGAAATCCAGTCTCTTTGGTTTGACAGAGTCTGATATTTTACTTATAGTTCCATCATTGGTACAAGGCGTTACTCTGTGGATTTCACTGTTAGTGACATTATCATTCTCTGTCGACTGCTTTTCTAACCTTCCATGGAAAGTCATTGAAGCACAACTATTGCTGGTGTCTAAGTTGACGATATTGCTTTGTAATTCACAGCTTCCTGTTCCGGTACTTTCTCCGATTTCTCCTTTATCAGATGACATTAGTAAGGGAGAGTCAAAGTGTGATCGTTTGTGAGACTTCTGTCCTGCTATGGGAGAAGAGTGGTATCGACCACATCGCTTCAATCTCTCCTTCAATCCAGAGCTCATCTACAAACAATCAAATATTGGAAATTACACATCTTTTAATGCTAATCAAATTTCAAAATCCATTCCCCATATTTCAGCAATATGTTGTTACAAATGCATACAATGATGCACTATAGTATTCACAGAGAACCAATAAATTCTGTTCTTTAGATCATGAATTCTTCAGATGATACCGAGAGAAATACATAATTTTATTCAATATCAAAGTAGGTACATGTACGATGGCCATTTTTCTTTCCAAATTTAAATTCATATTTAGGCCAATTCAACGTAATTAGTAGATTATCATCCTGGGTCAGCAAAAAATATGGGGCGAGTGGGAGGATTTTATTTTTTAATTTTTATTTTTCTGAGAAAAATATTAAAGACAAACGATTTTTTTTCAACAGATTCGCATCATTTAATGCCAGGTGGATATCAATCTATGCTATTTTCACAGACGAAATCTAGGTTAAGCTTTAATGTCAAACAGAAATATACCTAACTTCTTCAAGATTTATGCCTGTAAGAACGTGAGAAATTAAGAAAACCATATAGATATATTTTCTTCACGTGGCTTTTTATGTTGCTATACCAGAAATATAAACAAGAACTGTAAATACCGGAGTCGGACATGAAAATATTCCATAAATCACAAGTTTCGCAAATTAAACAAATTCGGGGCGGGCCAATTTTTGAGGGGCGGGCGGGGATGATAATCTATCAATTAAGTTGAATTGGCCTTAGTTTCAATATCCAAGATAAATTTCAAATTAAATTCACATTACACAGTGATAATAAATAATGCAATGTAACTTGATAACTCATCATCATCATCAACCAGTTTTGATTATACAAGCCATGTATTGATCCTCATGTCGAGGGTGTGGCCTGTCAATAGCGATGACATAAACTATATCTTTGAAAATATTCCAAATTTTACTGTTGTGGGATAATATGGAAGGTCAGAGAGTAATTTTGCTTAGAGTATTTCTATAGAAAAAACATCAAAGTATTGATCGATTTGATCCTACATTGAATGTCACAAATGCTATTATGGAAATTCAATATTGTTTTGCTGTTTTCCGCCACATTCAACAATTTTTCAGTTATCTGGTGGTGCCCAGTTTTTATTAGTGGAAGAGAGAACCCAGATACAATGTACCTGGGAAGAGACCACCTTTCTTCCAAACTGGGAAACTTTCTCACTTACCTGCACGAACGAGATTCGATGGAATAAGTTTAAATTGGAAATAAGAGCCAATATTGGTATGCAAAATATAAAATGACAAAGGGTTATCTATGTTAGCCTGTGGATTTCAAAATATAGTTAAATTTGAAAATTATAATTTTATATATTCTACCACTAAATGGATACCAATGCATTTGCTTGTGTCAAATTTCATCACAATCTAATTAAAACTGCAGAGTAAGTAATTTACAGATGGAAAAACATACAGAGAGAGAGAGAGAGAGAGAGAGAGAGAGAGAGAGAGAATTTGCCTCTGCACACAATCTTCTGGTATTTGATTCATTATGGTAATACATGTAGTTAGAATATACTGGAATAAAAATATATACAAATAAGATTTCTCTCGCTTTAGGTAATGAAATGTGTTTAGTTAGGACATTTTTACTATGTCTAAGAGAGAATACATACATGGCGTAAAGGCAAAAAGATGTACTAAAGTCTATCTTATTAGATAGTTATAAGGAAACCTATGAAAGTTTATCCAATTATCCAATAATGGTATTGTGACAAAAAAGATGCTTTTTCAGAGGGGATATGACCCCTTCCCACTTTTCCCCACCAATCTATTAGTAATTACTTTTATCCAAACCTTTCACATTCTGTGTGTCACATTTATAAAATGGAAACATAACTGTAAGGACATAATTTTTGTCCACACAATAGCCATGATAGCAGGTCAAATGGTTAAAAATTGTCCTCACTTTACATGTTTTATCACCTCTCTCTCTCTCTCAGTATAAAATGAGAATTGTTTATAGGAAGTACAGGTAGATGATTTCAAATCAATAGAAATCTACACCTTTTCATATAAATTTCCAAAGGCGATTCTATAATGTATTAACTCAAACATGTCAAGTACGATTCAACATTTCAATGAATTGGGTCCCTGAAATTTGTTGATATACTATTTTAGAAAATTCTTAATATATGCAAAGTATTTCTCAGTTTTTAGTTACAGAGTTTGACATTAAGAACCCATACCTGTAGTGAGAGATGGTGAGTTGTAGACTCATTTTCTTCTGTCATTGCACTTTCACCTAAAATAACATTTAGAAGTTTTATTCAATGTCAGTGTTTGTATGATTTTATACATGCATACACCTCATATACATACATTACAATTCATAATATATAATTTACAATTAATACATATTTTTCAAAAATAGACATTCTAAAGGCTAATGAATACATGTACATGTATTCTTGGTTGGTTGTATATTGTTTAATGTCCCTCTCGCAAATTTTTCACCCATATGGAGAAGTCCCTCTCGCGAATTTTTCACCCATATGGAGATGTCACCATTGCCGGTGAATGGCTGCACAATTTAGGTCTATGCTTGGTGCTTAGGCCATTGAGCAGGGAGGGATCTTTATCTTGCCACACCTGCTGTGACACAGGGGCTTGGTTTTTGTGGTCTCATCTGAAGGACTGCCCCATTTAATTGCCTCTTACAAGTAATGGGCACTGAGGATCTGTTCTAACCCGGATCCCAGTGTGTGTGTGTGTGTGTGTGTGGTACTGAGGACCTAATCTAACCCAGATCCCGGTGGGGGTGGGGTGGGTACAGTACTGAGGACCTATTCTGACCCGGATCCCGGTGGGGGGTGTACTGAGGACCTATTCTAACCCGGATCCCCACAGGATTTATTGTTGGTAGTACTTGGTACTCTATACTTGTGAGAGCATGTACATTTACAATACATATATACATGTATATACGTCATGTAACCAACTAGATCCTACCAACTGTAGGCAGAATTAGCCAAACTTGTTGCTATGCTCGTGGAACTTGGCTGGTGTTTACATTGTAGACCTTTATTGGTAGAACACCCGAATAGAGATTCAGGGGGTCCTGGTTCAAATCCCAGTCTGGTCCGATGCATCGTCTCCCTTCCCGTTACATTTGGAGCAGTTGACCAGACTCTGAAACTGACAGGTGAAATGCTTGCGAGGGGATAATGGTCCTGGGATGATGTCTTCATATTATGAAGACATTAAGAGAGAGGATTGTTACCTACCCTACCTAATTTTCCCCCAGTGAATCACAGGGGCCTAGGGGCTCGTCACGAAATTTTGTCTGATCAAAATTGGACATCGTCTATTCTATATAAATTTATGTGTATAGAGAGGGTCAATTCGTGACGAGCCCCTATTTTGGTTTGGCCTTACCGAATATTCCAGTCTCTTCACTAGCTAATTTGTGTCAGTGTTTTCGCTGAATAAGTGATCAATTTGTCTTTAGCGCACAAATCAATGTTGTTTGCGTGAATTTATTCATGTGCGTAAATACATACTCGATAAAAACTCTTCTCTCACTCTCCTATTTCATGAAGGAAACCAATGGACAATTTTATCCCGATATAATACAAATTGGATTTAAAAACATATTTGATCAAATTTAGGCTAACGGCCAAAGTATGATAATGGAACGAATATAAAAGAAAATTATCTTTATATACAAGAATAAAAATATGATGAGCATTCATCTCCACTTTTTTAAATCCGGAGACAATGTTTCTTTTGGAAACATTTTGAATTTTAAACAATTCCGGAAGTTGCAGATGATGTAGGACTGAAAAATTCTAACGAATTGCAGGGTGCCAAGTATTAAAAAATTACGAAGCGTATGTATCATTAGATAAATTATTTAAACCTGTATTCTGAGATGACTCGATAAGAAAGCAATTTCCTTCAGTTAGTAGTTCTCCTTTCTTAGGGATAAAGTTAAAATGTGATTTAAAGTATTGGTATGTATGACACTTCAAAATGACAGATTCAGATGCTGCTGAATAGTGCACAATATGGAGCTTTGATTACAACCTCTGACTTATATAGCCAGAGATCTGTATACCAACATACAGGTCCCTGCTAGAACTAAATTACACCATCAGCAGCTGTCAACAATTATTTCATTTGTTATGAATAGGATGTTGACAGCTGGTTAATGTTACAGTTAATACTTTGACAATACCATTAGTATGAGTGCAGTCGTGTGGCTATCCGAGTATAGATTGTCTTTCAATTCACCTCAGTTATTATAGATTCTCTTGTTTAATATGCTGACAGTACTATCATTTGAGCAAACGCAGCTACATGTGTTATGTAATGTTCAGGGCTTGGTCAGGTTCAATTTAAACAATATTTCTTTGCCACTTAAATACCCTGTACATGAATGGGATTGGACAGCAGAAACAGCCTATTTTAGGTCTCTACCAGGGTCAATTAAAAGTCTTGTAATAGATTTTTTTGGTAGATTTAGATCACTCTAAAGCTGTAAAGCACCCGGTGTGGAATTACAATCGCATACATTAATTGTTAATTGATGTATTCAAATTGAATGAATTTTGATGACTGTTCCTCTTCAAAATTTAGTTATCTTGTACCTATATGTAGCTCTCAGTGGAGCAGTTGGCTTGAGTGAGCTTTTCTGATCAAAATATGGCAGGGCTGCAAAATTGGTTTAAAATTTTAAGTGAAATATTTGGGGTACATTGTAAAAATTATAAAAAAAATAATCTTCTCAACCACAAAGGGAAAATGTAGCACTGGAGAAATTGATATGAATTTGAAAGTATCCTCTTGTGGTGTAGATTAAATTTGGTTCAAACTATACAGGCTGGAGTAGCACAAACCAAATCCCTAGAACAGGGCTAGAATAGAGGTTTAATGTTGTATGCATATACAAATGCATATATAAATTTTCAAGAATGCAAGGGTACAATTAAAATAAATTTAATTGATATGGAACTGCCTTTATGTAGAACAGATTTCATTTTCTACATGCCATGACCTAGTATGTAAGGGCGAGTCCAAAATGTGTTTAAAGATATACTTTCTTATTGTCTCAATTATACAAGTTTAATTCCTGTGTGAGCGAGGTGTTAAACTAGGGAGAGAGTTGTTGCCCTTGTGTATTAATGCTTTTTATCCTCGTGACTATTTCAGTGTATCACAGCATGAATCAAGAAGTAGGATCTGATATGAAGCGCACTCATGGACATGCAGTACTGCTGCGGAAAAGTTCCTCAAGTAAAATGGCTCTAAAGGAAAAAATTGTCCAGATATATGAAGCTTTCTTCCAGGTTTAAAACTGTTATCATCTATTTTCTTTACATGCAATGCCTTAAAATGGAAATTTTGGTATTGAGATTAATATAGTAAACAAACTAAGTTTGCAGATTTATTTACTAGGGGGAAGATCCTTCTGTGGGAAACCCAAACTTCTGGGATGAGCTCTTCTTACTCAAGGTAAAATTATGAATTGTATGATGAGCTCTTCCTGCTCAAAGTAAAATAATGAATTGTATGATGAGCTCTTCCTGCTCAAAGTAAAATAATGGATTGTATGATGAGCTCTTCCTGCTCAAAGTAAAATAATGAATTGTCTGGGATAAGCTCTGCGTGCTCAAGGTAAACTAATGAATTGTGTGATGAGCTCTTCTTACTCAAAGTAAAATATTGAATTGTAATGATGAACTCTTCTTGCTCAAAGTAAAATAATGAATTGTATGATTTTAGTGACATCTCGTTATTGCTCTATACTGACATTGTTGGAATTCTGGTTTAACATGGTCATCCTGTCAACAAAAAAAACCCCAATAAAATGCTATGATATTTATGGATTATTTTTACAACTTGTTTAATGTGCCTCAAGTACTTTATTTCAATGTTTTTATTGTTCAGTGTTGACAAGACAATTCCCCATAGAAATATGATATTCATCACCATTGTCATACAATATGTGTTCCAGAAAAAGTCCATTCTCTATCTATTTATAATTTAATGCATTTGACAATAATCAAATTGCAGTCAAATATTTGATATTTAGAATTAGCGACGTCAGAGATGTGTGAAGTACAAGTGCACTAAGGTCGTCTTTTAGCCTTATATATCCAAAGAATCAGCACAGGCTATATGGCACAGAATTTAAAAAAATAAATAAAATCAAAGTTGATGATTTTTATGCCCCCCCTTTGAAAAAGAGGGGGCATATTGTTTTGCAACTGTCGGTCGGTCTGTAGACCACATGTTGTCCGCTCAATATCTTGAGAACCTTTCACTTGATGATAACGATATTTCATATGTGGGTTGGTTATGAGTAGAAGAGGACCCCTATTGTTTTTCAGGTCAAAAGGTCAAGGGTCAATCTACTCTGGACATAGGAATATAATGTCCACTCAATATCTTGAGAACCCTTTGCTTGAAAAACATCAAACTTAGCACACTTGTACATCCTAAGGAGTAGATGACTCCTATTGATTTTGAGGTCATATGGTCAAAGGTCAAGGGTCAAACTGGGCATAGGAATATACTGACCATTCAATTTCTAGAGAACTCTTTGCTTGACAGACATCAAACTTGGTACACCAGTACATTTTCAGGAGAAGATGACCCCTATTGATTTTGAGGTCACATGGTCAAAGGTCAGGGGTAAAACTGGACATAGGAATATACTGTCCGCTCAATATCTTGAGAACCCTTTGATTGACAGACATCAAACTTGGTACACTGGTACATCTTCAGGAGAAGATGATCCCTATTGATTTTGATGTCACATGTTTAAAGGTCAAGGGTCAACCTGGACATTGGAATATACTGTCCGCTCAATATCTTGAGAACCCTTTGCTTGACAGACATCAAACTTAGTACAGTGGTGTATATTCAGGAGGAGATGATTCCTATTGATTTTGAGGTCACATGGTCAAAGGTCAAACTGAACACAGTAATATACTGTCCACTCAATATCTTGATAACCCTTTTGCTTGACGGACATCAATCTTAGTGCACTGGTACATCTTCAGGAGAAGATGACCCATATTGATTTTGAAATCAAAAGTCAATTGTTGAACTGGACATAGTAATAAATTGTCTCCTATATTTTAAGAATTATTTGCTTGATTGACACCAAACTTGGTACTGTCACAGGGACGCCTCTCGTAACGTTATATAACGCATCATAACTATTTGCAAGTTTATTTACAAATTTACAACATGTACATTGACACAATATAAAGACGTCCTCTCTTGTTCACAGTCAGGCTCAGACCCTCCTCTCTCACGAGGTACCTCTTCCTTAAATCTCACACACCAAAGACATAAATTCATTAACTTTCTCTTTCATATCCCAAACTCCAATCACTCAAAATAAACAGAAATCATTCGAACCAATTAACTTACAAACCATAAACATTCGCTCTCCTCTCTAACCAACTCATACGACACCCCTGGGAACAAGGCATAGGCGGCCAGCGCCTTGCACCTGCACTTCAAAAACTTTCTCTCTCTCTTACACTCTACCATTCATCTTCACATTGACACCTGACAAATAATTAAAGTTTTAACTCTTTGACAAACCATCCCCCTTAAGTGTGGCGTCCCGACACACCAATTTTCAAATCATAACTCTATCAATATATACAATGGCAAGATAATATGAAAGCAATTAAAACAGTTATTTTAAACCACCTAACAAGCACACAAGAACATTTACAAAGCATGGACATCTACTTATACATTTATACACTTTTCATTTTTTTTTTTCATTTTCTATATCTTACATATTTTTTTTTCTTTCTCTTTTTTTTTTTTCTTATCGCACATTTAACCATGCATGTTCATAATAACGAAAGTCATTATAGTACAAAATATCACTTTGACTGAATAAAATCTTGTACAATCTGAAAGTCCTTAATAATGTCCTCGTTTACCCATTGTGTATTTCCATTTTCAAATTGTACATAATAATGTTTTTCCAGTCTATTTGATGGGTTGCGCGAGCGCATTATGTCTAACACCTTTATGATGGGACCATTGTCAAGGATGGGATCTCGCTCGCGTTCTTCCTCATTATCAGGAATATAGCAATGATCAGGACGATCGCTCGGATCCGTGTATCGTTTCATTCTGTTGACATGGGTTATTTGCGTCTTTGCATCATTTTTGGGATCCTGTAGTTTGTATGTAACTTCTGACAACTTTTTCAAAACTTTAAATGGACCATGCCAGTTGTGACTTAACTTTGGAGACAACCCTGGTGTTGTTGTAGGTGTAAAAAGCCAAACTCTATCACCTTCTGAGAATTGGACATCATTGGAATTACGGTCATGGTATTCTTTCTGACGCTGTTGAGCTTTTTGGGTGTTGCTCTTTACAAGGGTAAAAGCTTCTTGTAACCGTTGCTTCATTTCTTCCTTATAGTCCTCGGCAGACGAGTATGACCATGTTGGGGGACATAGTGCGGCTTCAACAGGAAGAACGGGTTGTCTGCCATGCATTAAGTAGAAAGGGGTCTCTTGCGTACTCTCATGAATCGATGTTCGGTATGCGAACATGACGTAGGGGAGGAATGTATCCCAATCCCTTTGATGTCCGGATACATACATGGAAAGCATGGAAGTTAACGTCCCATTAAATCTCTCTACTAGTCCATCTGTTTCTGGATGGTAAGCCGTAGTGAATGTTTTCTTGGTATTGGTAATTTTACATATTTCTTTCATTAAATTCGATCTAAAGTTTTTGCCATTGTCAGAAAGCAGCGTGCGAGGAGCGCCATGTCGGCAGACTATTTCCTCTACAAAAGCCTTTGCAGTAGTCTTAGCGTCGGTGTTACTAACAGCAACGACCTCCGGCCATCTTGTAAGATAGTCGCTAAATACTATTATGTATTTGTTAGAATTGTACGTCGGCGGAAATGGTCCCAACACATCAACGGCCACTCTATCGAACGGACCATCAACCATTGGTATTGGGTTTAGAGGTGCTTTCGGTCTGTTCTTTGGGGATTTTTTTGTTGCACAATCAATGCAAGATCGGCACCAGAATTCCACATCAGAATACATTCCTTTCCAATAGAAACGCTCTTGTACTTTGTCGTATGTCTTTTGGAATGACAGGTGTCCGGCGGTTAAATCGTCATGGCATGCGTATAAAACCTCGTCAATTAAGCCACGCGGTATCACTAATTGACGTCTCAATAGCTTTCTTCGTCTCTGCGATCCCGGTTGCCACAAATGGTACAGCACGCCATTATGAGCTAGTTCATAATCATTTGACAGAATGACTTTCACGAGCTTTGGATGATGATTCCGGTAATTCACCAAGGTCCAAGTATGTGATGATAGAAGATAGGAAAGGATCGCTTCTTTGTCGGTCTCGCACATCTTGATAAGACCGTTTCGGTAATATTTCACCGTCTTCATTCTTAACACTTGTACTCGCTACAGGGGGTATACGAGATAACGCATCAGCATTTTGATGGACCTTGCCGGGTCGGTGTCGTATGGTGATATCATACTCCTGTAGAGTTAATGACCATCGCGCTAGACGACCAGCGGGGTCTTTAATGCTCATTAACCACTTTAACGGATTATGGTCGGTTACCACCGTAAACTGTCGTCCAAATAGATAATGTCTAAAATATTTTACACTCCAAACAATTGCGAGTGCCTCTTTCTCGATGACTGCATAATTACGTTCGTGAGGTTTTAGGCTCCGGCTCGCGTAAGCGATTGTTCTCTCTCCATCGGGTCCTTCTTGAGCTAGCACTGCTCCTATACCACTCTCACATGCATCAGTGTAGAGCACAAATGGAAGCGAGAAGTCCGGATACCTTAAAATTGGGTAACTCGTCAAGGTTACTTTGAATTCTTGAAAAGCACTTTCACATTCACTATCCCAAATAAATTTGACACCTTTCTTAAGCAGCTTGTGTAGGGGCGCGGCTTTGTTGGCAAAATTTTTGACAAACTTACGATAATAAGAAATGAGACCTATGAAACTTCTAAGCTCACTCACATTTGTCGGCATGGGAAAATCGTGAATTGTTCGCACTTTCTCAGTGTCTGGCGATATTCCCTCGGCCGATATTCTGTGTCCGAGAAATGCAACTTCCGTGTTTCCAAAGAAACATTTTTGTGCCTTCAATTTTAATCCTGAGATTACAAATCTTTGAAACACTTCCTCGAGTCTTTTAACATGGTCAGAAATATTTTCTGAGAACACAATGACGTCATCTATATATACAAGACAAGTATTCCACAATAAGCCTGAAAGTACAGAGTCCATGAGTCGCTGAAAGGTGGGCGCACTATTACAAAGTCCAAACGGCATGTAATTGTACTCGTAGTGTCCACCGAAGAATGAGAATGCAGTCTTTTCTTTGTCACACTCTCTGATCGGCACTTGGTGATATCCTTGGCACAAGTCTAAGACGCTAAAATATTTAGATTTATTGAGCGCGTCCAACATATCATCTATTCTTGGTAGGGGATATACATCTTTTTTCGTTACTTCATTTATTTTGCGGAAATCTATGCACATCCGTACCTTACCGTCTTTCTTTGGCACAAGTACAATTGGAGCGGAATACAGATTCTTGGACGGTCTTATTATTCCATTTGCACACATAGATTTTATCTGGGCCTCCAGTGACTTCCTCTGGCTGTGAGGAATCCTGTAAGGTCTCACATGGATGGGTTTCCTGTCCCCTGTATCCACGGAATGTTCCACCAAATCGGTCCTACCTAACTCATTATCATTAAATGCAAAAATATGTCTAAACTTCCCTAACACTTCATTAATTTGCGAACACTCTAGCTCATCTAAAGTATTAGATACATGAAAAGAACCTGTATTTTTCTCATCAGCATCAACACTCTCACTGATCTCAATTCCGTTCAAACTCTCATATCCACAAGCATCTTGCACACTCTCGTTAAGTGAACTCACATCAGAGCTAAATGACACTCTCTCGCCATTTATATACAAGGAATCATTGGCTACATCAATAAAACATGCACAGTCTTTCAAAATGTCTAGGCCTAAAATACAATCATAAGGAAAGTTTCTAGACACAAAAGCAGTATACGTAATAGAAATTTTCAGGCCAATTCTAAACTGAAAGTCACATTTTCCAATAATTTGAATAGAGTCGCCTGTTGCTGACGATACAGTAACAGCTCCGCTTGGAGATAGCGCACATCCCTTAGCCATAGTTTCGCTTACAATGGTCACACTTGACCCGGTGTCCACTAACATCGCCGCAAGTTTCCCGTTGATTAATCCCTGAATTTTGGCGACACAAAATTTGGATTTAGCTGACACAAAACGACACTCAGAGACTTGGCGACACAAGACTCATCTTCCCATGGATTCACACGAACATCATTGGCGGCTTCTTTTGGAACTTGGACACAATTTTCACTCCGGTCACTCGCTAAGGGAGGTTTTTCAAAACATGCTTCTGCCTCCTTGCCTCCTTTCAAAGAGGCAGACTTTAGTTTTCCGTTCTCTTTTCATGGCACGCAAACTCGATATGTCCGACCTTCATGCAAAAATTGCAGATCGGTCGACCGTCCGTAGTTCGTAGATTCCTATCGGATCAAGGTTGCGCATTAGGGCGTGTCCCGCGGTCTCTCCCACGTCTGAATCCTCGGTTACTCTGGTTGCGGTTTCCTCGATTAAAGTTGGTGGGGGATGTTATGTGGTTTAGGTTGGTAGCCATCGCACTTAGTTGCACAGCGAGTTCCTCAACAGATTTTTCGAGCCTCAAAGTTCGGTCTTCCTCACAGGCGGCTGCCATGGTCCTGGCTTGTGGTCTTGTGAGGGCGTTATGACATTCCTCCCTCTTTGCGTGTCTGAATGCCTCCTCAAAAGTCTTTGGATTTGACATTAGCACAAACCTTTTGAGGTCAGGATTGAGACCTTGAACGAAATGTTCTTTGGTTAATATTTCTTTTTGTCTCTTTGGCATCTCCACATAAGCTCTTGATGTCAACTTTGTTATCTCCGATGCATAATCGTCAACAGATTGTTGGTCTTTCTGTTTGCATCCAAACAGGTTTGAGTAGTAAAGAGTCTGTAGCTCCTTAGGTATGAATCTCTCTCGGAGGGATTCACATAGGATGTCATAATCGTCCTTTGCGTCTTCTTTTAGAGATTCATAGTGCTCAGCGGCTCTGTCCCTGAGGAAGGCAGGTATTGTAATACATCTTTTCTCTTTCGACCAGCCATTAGCCTTTGCAATTCTGTCAAAGTTCTTTATCCATGCGTCGAAATCTTCATCCAAATTTCCAAAGAACGGACATGGTTTGATTATGGTTGACGAAGATGAAATCTGACTAGTATTTGGAATAGTCGGTAGTTCACAAACGCTTTCGTCTAACGCCCCTTGTCGCCTTTTCTTGGGCATCCTGGCTGTTGGAATTATCTCCGTTCCAATACACTGTATCCCACCGCTGCCACCAAAATGTCACAGGGACGCCTCTCGTAACGTTATATAACGCATCATAACTATTTACAAGTTTATTTACAAATTTACAACATGTACATTGACACAATATAAAGACGTCCTCTCTTGTTCACAGTCAGGCTCAGACCCTCCTCTCTCACGAGGTACCTCTTCCTTAAATCTCACACACCAAAGACATAAATTCATTAACTTTCTCTTTCATATCCCAAACTCCAATCACTCAAAATAAACAGAAATCATTCGAACCAATTAACTTACAAACCATAAACATTCGCTCTCCTCTCTAACCAACTCATACGACACCCCTGGGAACAAGGCATAGGCGGCCAGCGCCTTGCACCTGCACTTTAAAAACTTTCTCTCTCTCTTACACTCTACCATTTATCTTCACATTGACACCTGACAAATAATTAAAGTTTTAACTCTTTGACAGTACACTGGTACAGCATAAGGAGAAGATGACCCCTATTAATATTTAGGTCACATGGTCAATTCACTCTTGACATAGGAAGATATTGTCTGCTCAATATTTTGAATTGATGATACTACTATCAATTAAATGATGTGTGTGTATAACCCTTTTCAATTTTGCACCATGGGGGGCATATGTGTTTTACAAACATCTCTTGTTACTCTAAGGGTTATAGAATACTAAGAAAGTGCTTTGTGATTAAAGATTAACGATAATGATGTAATTTGGACAGTATTTTAAAAAAAAAAAAAAAAATTTTATAAGTAGCATTGTCCATTGTACAAATAGAAATTAAGTGCATCATATTATATACTTTTATAGGTAAGATGTACAATGGATATATAATCACTCATACCAACCATTCATACTCTACTCATACATTTCAAAATTAACTGAAATTATACCAAAAAAATAATTATTGAGGTTGCTATAATAGTATCAAAAAAATATAAATTTATACAAAACATGCAACAAAAAATATACTATATTTGGACAGTATTTTGTTCATTATAACATCACAAGTACATCATGATTGCCAATTTATTTTTGAAATTTTGATTGAAAATACCCCAAAATGGAAAAAAAAAATTTGAAGCATTTGTACAGAGTGTATTCTGTAATTTCATTTGAATATATAGTTTATAGTGATAGAATTGTTATTGATACTTTCTACATGATATTTATTTATAGGATGAAGGGCTGTGCTCATATCAATCTAATTAAAATTAGATCCGTTGATCCACTCACTTACGATTGCTACATATAGGTACATGTATGTGTAGTGATCGTAGGTGAGCAGATCAAAGGATCTAATTCTAATTAGATTGTGCTCATATCTAAATTCTTTGCAATAAAATTACAGCAATTTCCCTGTAAGAGTATAAACTTTACACACATTTGCAATCGCTGTTCATGCATTTACATAAATTTCCTATGTTTTTGCCTTTGATATATCTACAAATGGCAATAATAGCCATTTCCTCATGAATATGTTGCAGTTGTAAACAGTATGTGTATGAATCTTGATAAATATAGTACATTTTAACAGCAAGGAATTCGAACAGAAATTATAAAAACAGAATGTAAATATAAGAAATTATATATTAAACTTCATTTTTGAAAATACATTTGGGTATGAACTGCAAGGCTTCATGCTGGTGTACTCTTCATGAATTAAGCGGGGATGAAGTGTCACAGGTCATCCCCTCATGTGTCTTTATAAATGAACTCTGTTGGGGCAATACTTTATATCTGATAAAAGTACGAAGTCTGTACTATAAAGCTTTGCTTAAACTTAGACACAAGCTGGAATTTGTTTGTAATAGAAATAAACAAAACAATTTTATACATAAAGTGAACCTGTTCTTGCCATACATATTGAATTATTTTATCATAGCAAATACATGCACTCCCCAAGCTCACTTCAATGCTTGTCTACAAACGTGTTGGAATGAACTTGTGTGTTTCTGAAATTTATGCTACATGTAATTTTTTTTCACAGCCAAATATTCCGTACATAGAGGGTGAATTTGATAAAGTCAGCGGTGAAGGCCTAATGATGTTAAAGGTACTGTATATAAGAGTCCCATTCTATGCTGTAAAAGTTGTATGCATTAACGCTACTGCGTAGTGATATGTAGGTGAAATGTCATCTGCGGGATTTACTTTCAGGATAATCTAAACACCCTGTTTTACAAAGCAGTGGAGTCCGTAAAGGAAGATAATACGATTAAAGTAGTCAATGCAATAAACGTAAGTATAAGTATGTGTAATATTGAAGATGATGAATTAGTCTTTTGTAAGATGTATTATTTCCACGACACTATGGAATTATTTCATACTCATGATGTTCAAATTTTTGAATTTCAGACAATGTCAGCATTGGTTCGGGGAATATTCAGGAAGAACTTTGGAGATTTTGGTTTTGATATTATAAATATTTTGATTGGATTTGACGCTGCAGAAACGGTCATGCAGGTTAGTCATCTTTCACATATTTTATGACAGACATTTTGGTTTTGCTATACAAGTAGTTAAGCGTTTGAAAAACAACTTTTGAACACAATTAATGAGAATCTAGAGATTTATTGATATTACATTTTCATGTTTTTAATCAGGAATTAGTGGAAAATTTGAATCAAATTCTGAATGGAGAGCACCCAACAGCATTAAAACAGCATGTCCTGAAGTTCATCATGGTTTTAGCCACAGTAAGCTGAAATACTGTAATACTGTTTAATGGGAAATTTTGAAACCTGTCTTATTTTTGCCCATTTGTTCTCATCCTGAATAGGCAAATTCAGACTTAAATTTACTGATTACTGTAGAATAATAATACTGATTACTATAAAATAGTAATAAGTACTTTTAAGCAAGTTTTAAAAAGCAATATTGTTTCTGAATACCTGTGTGTGAAAATGATAAAGGGTGAAAATTTCCTGGTACACAGCATGTGCAATGGTCTATAAACTGTAGTGTTTGATTGTGTGTGTTAGTTACAGTACTGTATTACCGAGTGGATTGAAATACAGCTTGATAGTACTTTTTATTTTGAAGGCTTCTGACAACATCAGTCAGAACACCCTCCTGGAGTATCTGATGATCAACAGCTTGTTTGAATCCATTGTCCAGGTATGGGACTTTCCAGGCTTAACTATTTTAAACAGATTTAAAAATGCATCTACACTGTATCTGTTATCATACAAGGTCAGTGATCAGTGAATTTAGTTCTACAGTGAAATTGCTATGTAATGTTTCAGTGGCTATCTGATTTAAAATCAGACCCTTGTTAATTCATTATAACACAGTGTATACCATCTTAATCTGATTGTATTTAATGGATATATTAATTAATATATGTACATGTACCTGTATACCTTTCTCTGTCCAGATTCTAGGGAATGTCAATCTGCGGCTGATGTTGGGCACTGATGCTGTCCAAGTCCTTACTCTGTTGGTGCAATACAGGAAATATGAGGTAAATGTTAAAACCAAAATTGAGTTATGTAACAATTTGAAGAATAATAAATTAAGAGGCATATTTGTAATTATTTCTCATTTTTCTTGCAGTCAGCGAATCCATATATTGTTAAATTGTCCATATTAGATGACGAGTTAGCTTTAACTGTAAGTACAAAATTGTGTTGCATATTTTATGGGTTTCTTGTTTTGTTATAAACTAAACAGTAATAAAGAATTTCTTGTATTTTTTCATGTATACACGTATTTTAATTTCAAAATGATTTTGCTCTGAAAACCATTTTATGATGTGGATTATATTTAAGAATTCACAGTGACATCACAATTCCACACTTAACAATGTTGATGTCATAATGTCAGTCAGACCCATTACATTGAAGAAAGCATCCACAGCTTTTCCATGATTGTTCCAATTTGTTAACGAACAAGCAGGGGGGGGGGGCTTCAAAAAGAATGTTTTATCCTATAATAAACAGTAGAAAAGGTATACAGAGTGTTATTTATACTCGTATGTTTTTACTTGTTAATGGACTAGTTTCAACATTCATCATATTTAGTTTTCGTGGGGGGTCTTGGTAAAGGGTAAAAACTTTATGGATTTAGTTTTTTGTCAGACATTGAACTTTTGATCTTGCCCCATACTTATCAAAGAAGTGATCCAACTTTTAGGAGCAACTCAAGTTACTAAAATATCAAAATTTCTCTCTTTTAGGGATATGCCCAGGTTGTTCTAGGAGCTTTATCAGATTTTAACAGGTAACAAGGATGCTTGATATTTTGTTAATCAATTAACAAGGATATTTTTCAATTGTTGAATCAGAACCTCAGTTGCTCTCCATTCAAGTTTTGATCCACTGTTTTAGAGAATATCTCTGCCGGTCCACAGAGGCTCAAGCAGGTTGGTTCTCGACCCTTGCCAACATGGTAAGTTCTATGTACTTTTATTAACGTATATGATGTTTGTTAATGAACTGGTTCTGTTATGATTCAGAGAGTCATCATGCCTAGCGTAACTTTTGCCGGCGGCATGTGTCATGCATGAGGCATGTTGATCCAGTCATCATTTTCTAGAACCAGAAGGTTTCATTAACGGAGTTATATTGGTGCCCATTACTAAATATAAAATTTTCAACATATGCCTTATAAAGATGTTTGTGTATTTAAATATTTGAACACTAAAATCTTGCTTTTATCATAATTCAGACGTTTTGAACAGTTATGAAATGAAATTTGCATGGACCTATTTACACTATAAATAATTGCGTACATGAATGTATGAAGTTTTATACATTAATTAAAGATTTTCAATTTCTTGTTATGGAAATTGTTCGCT
>NC_079172.1:16832827-16867827 GCF_947568905.1 Ostrea edulis
ATACAAATTCTTGCTATACAGAGAAAGGGTTGCTCTATTATACTTTTTTTTCAGACTCACACACCATCAACACCAACCACACCCCCATCCTCACCTACAGTTCCTGTGTCCAACCCCCTGAATGACCCCGCCCCGGGTAAGTCAGTATCAGAGAATATTGTGCCATGCTCTGCTAAAACATCCAAAGCAATAAGGTTAAGCCATTAGCCAGAGGTAGTTGTAATTCCATGTGTAGTACATGATGAGGAAATGAACATATAATCGATTTACAGTCTAGACAACACAGATAATGTATATCCATGTATGTTGAATACCAATGATTACGTCACTGGTTAAAAATTTACAGATTCTTGATTAAATGCATACAAATTAATTTGAAACAACCTTTATGAAATGTTCATAATAGGTGAAGAGCTGCAATTTTTTTGTTTTTTGTTTTGGAGTTTCTACAAACAAAATTGGCGGGAAATTAGACTATTTTTTGTTAAATCTTGACTGTGTCATTATGTCTTGTACAAAATCAAAACAAATATTCATGAGGGTGGGAATTCACCCAGAATATGGATGTAACTGCAAATGATTTATGGCTTATTTTTAGCTCACCAGAGATGAAAGCTCAGGTTAGCTTTTCTGATCACTTGTTGTCTGTCGTCTGTCTATCTGTCTGTAAACTTTTCACATTTTCAAAGTCTTCTCCAGAACCACTGGGCCAATTTCAACCAAACTTGGCAAAAAGCATCCTTGAGTGAGGGGCTTTCAAGTTTGTTCAAATGAAGAGTCACACCCCCTTCAAAGGGAAGATAATCACAAAAATGCAAAATTAGGGTGGGGTAATTTAAAAATCTTCTTCTCAAGTACCATTGGGCCAGAAAAGTTTACATTTACATGAAAGCTTTCTGTCATTGTGCAGATTCAAATTTGTTAAAATCATCACCCCCAGGGGTAGAATGGGGCCACAATAGGGGATCAAAGTTTTGCATACAAATATATAGAGAAAATCTTTAAAAATCTTCTCAATTTGAACCACTGGGCCAGAAAAATTTACATTTACATGAAAGCTTCCTGTCATAGTGCAGATTCAAGTTTGTTAAAATCATGGCCCCCCGGGGGTAGGGTGGGTCCAGAATAGGGATCAAAGTTTTTCATGTGAATATATATAAATATATATATATATATATATATATATATATATATATATATATATATATAAGAGCACTGAAAAGACCACGACACTGTTGTTTATTTAAAACGCATCTTTATCAAGAGACATATATTACATAGACAAATAACACGAAAAAACAACAAGTATCAATAATCTACATTGGTAACAAGAATGATACACTGTTGTACTGAGTGATATATATATATATATATATATATATATATATATATATATATATATATAGGGAAAATCTTTAGATATGGGCAAGGTGACTCAGGTGAGCGATGTGGCCCATGGGCCTTTTGTTCATCTGGTAATTGATTTTTTTGTGATTTTCTTAAAATAAATAAATGGAATGAAAATTGTGCAAGCCATTTATGAGCTTCTGTTTAATTGAATAATTTTCTTCTGTTGGATTTAAATTACTTGACGTACCGTAAAGCAGATTGAATTCTCTGTTTTGTCAAATGTATGTCTCTTTGCTTAGTGAGATAGAAGGTTTGAAAATACCTGTTATGTCTGGAAGCTGTTAGTACTCGTACATTCTTAAAATGACAATTACACAAATAATTTAAAAGTAAATTACGATATTGATGTCATCAGTGACTGGCTATTTTTAGTGCCTGCACAGAAGAGACATTTGTGATGTGACTGTCAAATCTTCTTTCATGTACAAATGTAATGTATATCATATCAGAGTCCAACCAATTCACACAAATGTAATGTATATCAAAGTCCAACCAATTCACACAAATGTAATGTATATCATATCAAAGTCCAACCAATTCACACAAATGTAATGTATATCATATCAAAGTCAAACCAATTCACACAAATGTAATGTATATCATATTAAAGTCCAACCAATTCACACAAATGTAATGTATATCTTATCAAAGTCCAACCAATTCACACAAATGTAATGTATATCATATCAGAGTCCAACCAATTCACACAAATGTAATGTATATCATATCAAAGTCCAACCAATTCACACAAATGTAATGTATATCATATCGGAGTCCAACCAATTCACACAAATGTAATGTATATCATATCAGAGTCCAACCAATTCACACAAATGTAATGTATATCATATCAAAGTCCAACCAATTCACACAAATGTAATGTATATCAAAGATCAACCAATTCACACAAATGTAATGTATATCATATCAAAGTCAAATCAATTCACACAAATGTAATGTATATCTTATCAAAGTCAAACCAATTCACACAAAGGTGTGTTTTTAATTTTTATTTATTTTTTTGTTGTTGGTCAAATCAAATTTTGTTGTATTGCTGTCTTGTCATAATTTTTTTCACAAGGTGAAGAACACATTTTTGTAGTTCAGCCATGTGAATTATTCATGGCATTACATTTATAGAGAGAATCGACTGGACATGTTGGACATACTTAATCCTCAGCTTAAATTACAATTTTCATTGTTTTTACTATGTTCTGGGTGAACTTTATTGTAGAAATACTGAAGTACAATGCAAGAAATGAACCATATATGTACTGTACAGAAATTAACCCCTTTTTCTTTAAATAGATTAACCCCTTTTCTTTAAACAAAAGAATGTATATTTGAAAACCATTTCTATGTGTATGATATTTAATTTATTTTTTTACCTTTTTAGCACTACAGAAGTTAAACCAAGCCCTGTTAGAACAGTCTAGTCACCCCACAAATCTGCTGGTTACATTTCTGGAGTACAGTTCCATAGTTATGCAGGATACAAAAGGTAAATAATCGAAAAGTAATGTGAGTGGTGTACATGTAAGGTAAATAATGTAAAAGTAATGTGAGTGGTGTATGTGATGGGTGTGTGTAAATCCTATTCAATCCACAAATTTGTGAACCCAGATGCTTTATATCACTGGAAAACAGTTGAACATTTAAAACCCAAAAAAGAGTAATGTATTATTTTTCTTTTCAGACGAAACAAGACACAGTAATGCCAAACTTTGTTTAGTCATATTAACATGCATCGCAGAGGTGAGGAGCATGAACACTCTCATTGAACAATTCTGTTTGCAAAATATGATCACATTTCTGAACGCAGATTTTCATTTCAGGACCAATATGCCAACTCCCTGATGCATGACGTGAATATCAATTTCCGGGTCACACTACACAGAATGGTTTGTATCATGCTCTGAAAGATTATTAAACTTCCACGTTTTTAAACATAAAATTATATAGTTTACTGAGTGTTAACAATAGCATAATGTGTTTTATAGCCTATGAGACATCGGAAAGTGAAAGTAGAAAAAGATACACCATCTCGTCCACTTGTTTGTGCATTGTTAGGTAAGTGAAAATGAGAGAGATGCTGCATTTCGTTTTCTTTTTGTGCATTGTTAGGAACGTTAAATTACAATGGGAAGAGACACACTTTCTTGTATTCATGTTTGATCTTGTCCACTGGTTTATGTTTTGGTCCATAAGTGAAAGTGGAAAAAAGTGCACCATCTTGTCCTTTTGTCAGTGCATTTAAAAAAAATACCCACCATTGAACTAGTCCTCTTGTTTGTGCACTGTTTGGTGAGAGAAAATGGAACAAAGCGACATATTGTGCAGCGTTTGGTGAGAGAAAATGGAAAAAAACGACATATTGTGCAGTGTTTGGTATTAAGTGAAAGGTGAAGGCTACAGTGTCTCATCATCTTGTTTGTGAATTGTTTTATAAGTGAAAGTGGAAAAAACTACACCATCTTTTCCCCTTGTTTGTGCACTTGCGGTAAATAGTTGATAAGATGTGCCGTCTCATTCCTTTGTTCATAAGCTTACCAAGAGCTCAAGTGGAGCTTGATCAATTAGGCTGATAGAAGTTTGTATGTTAAGAACCATTCAGCAAATCTCTTGCAAACTTGAAAAAAACTTAGTTAATGGACACCCAAGTTCATTTAGATCAAGGGACACAAAGAGATATATGTAAGAGATGGTGAGTATTTGGTGGAAGCATGTGAAATTTTTCTTTGGAATCCATCAGTCTGATAACTCCCACCCCTCCTACCAATGTAATACATGTATGTTATTTTATTTAGAGACTACAATGTCTCAAAACTATATGCAAAACCATCAAGCATTCTCGGAGCATAGATTCAAATATAGTTTTGAAACCACAACATTCTAACCACTAAGGGTGTTCAAGTTTTGGAAGTTTTATATGTAAGAGCAAGGTTACTAAGCTGAACATTATGGCCCATATTGGATGGATCAATAGTGAAGTACCAGTGTTATATTTCTATCCTCTGTTATGTAGTGTTTGTACTTTATGTATTTCAGATTTAGTGGTTGAATTTACAATGAGTCATATGATGAAATCTTTTCCCTTGGAATTATACAAGTAAGTGTTACTCTGGTTTTTTATGTGACTGCTTTACAAGTAATGATGAAATCTTCCACTTGTAAAAACCGTCTTATGTTATCTCCCCTTTCAGTCGATGTTTGGGGATTACACAGAGGGTGCTGTGTTATCAGAAGAAGTGTCGAGTTCGCCTTCAGTATCCGTGGAAGGAGCTGTGGACCGGTAAGTCTATGATGTGGACTGGTAAGTCTAATGCTGTGGACTGGTAAGTCTAATGCTGTGGACTGGTAAGTCTATGCTGTGGACTGGTAAGTCTAATGCTGTACTGTAGAGACATATTACATGTCATACAAAATTCAGATAATGTTTTTTTACCAGATTGTTAAGTAATGTAGTTCTATGAAAATTTGTAGCCTTCATTTGGACCTATTGAACACATCCCTTCTCTTTGACCTAGACCTTGACGTGTCTGAACCGTCTTTAACAGCTCTTTGTTTTCCAGCTGAGTAATTAAAAAGGATTAAAGTATCATAAATCATTGTAGCATATTTACTGTAAATCCGTAATCGAAGAATATTATCAAACAATACTTAATAAGATATTGTGATATTGATGGGTTGAAAAGTTTATCTGAAAATTTGGGAGTGGAAACTTTGACAAATTCTTTGTATCCAAAATATGAATGAATGAAGTACAAATGATGAGATGACATTTTTAATCACATGTATTGGTTTGGTGAATTAAACCTCTGGCTATATTAGTGAGATAACTTCTACAATTGTATGTCAAGCGAAGAGCAGTCTTGTGAGGACACCCGACACATGCTAATTACCGGTAGATCAAATATTGAAGTTACCATCCATGCAAGTGCTGGAAGCCTAATCAGTTCGGAGTTACCCGACACATGCTAATTAGATCATTGCCTATACTCTGTCATTGTATCCACTGATAGTTTTATAAGTACACATTTATATTGTGTTGAAACAATCGGAAATAAGAAATGAAATTTATTTTCTATAATAATCACAATTTATTTCATTTACACTGCTTATCAGGTTTAGTGTGTACAATATTCATTAGACTATGAATAATAAACTGTTGTTATATACACATAATATGTGATAAGTTTGGAATGGTCATTTAGAAATGTAGAGAAATTTAAAAAAAATGGGAATTTTGACAGTTATTTCCTCGTTTACTGCATAAGTGAACGAGTTACAGAGGTTGCCTTTGGTTGTTGGTTTTAATTATCTCTTATTTCAGTGTCATGCTAAAATTTTGTATACAGAATTTGCCATTGTTTAATTTGAAACCTGATCATTTTGACATTGCAGCCCTGATTAACCTTCTGAAGTATCTGCTGTCCAATGAGTCCAATCTCCTGAAAAAGCATAATAACATTTTCCATTTGTCCTCAAAGGTAAATTTTGATTGAGTGTGCAGGTGTGAGTGTGCAGGTGGATTCCTGACACTGCCACATACAAATGTACAGGTGATATTTATACACCCCAAAATCTGTTCAGTCCACCAGGTAATGGACTTCTTGTTTGAATAGACCAACAATGGGATTGATAAAATCAGGAAATTCATGTAGAAGTGTATGTATATAGTGCACATATACATAATGGCAATGTATATTTTGTAGATTGTAAACATATTCAACCTCTTCATCACTTATGGTGACACCTTCCTGCCAAATCCTAACAGCTACGATGAGTTGTATTATGAGATCATCAGGATGCATCAAGTCTTTGACAACCTTTACTCCATGGGTAAATTGTTTTATATTCCCACACACAAAGTTTAGGGGGGGGGGGGGGGGGGGGGTTATAGTGGAGTCATCTTGTCTGTCCATCTATCTGTAGACGTGATTTGTCCAGAGTATATCTTTAACAGTTTATGAACAGATTTGATTAAAACCTTGTTACAGGTTATGTATATCTTGTGTGAATAATGTTGTGCACCTACGATTTTGATTGAGATTTTATAATAAGGAAGTTAGGGATACTTTTTCCAGGGTTGAGGGTGTGTCTGTGTATTGTCCAGAGTACATATATATCTTAAAATTCATTTACTCTTCAATGATCACAAATTTATTATTTCCCACCATTCACTGTGTCCTGCAGGGGTATTAGTCCCATCAGTTCTAATTTATATTTCTATCACTGAAATTGCTGATTTCTGACTGATATGGTAGAAATATGATTTATATTATATTTTGGATACTTTTCATGTAGCATTGAGATACACGACAAATGATGGTGAAAGCAAAGAATCAGCAGCACGATTAACCAATCACCTCGTCAATATCAAGTTAGTTCTTCATCATGTCCAGTCATTAACCAATCACCTCGTCAATATCAAGTTAGTTCTTCATTATGTCCAGGCATTAACCAATCACCTCGTCAGTATCAAGTTAGTTCTTCATTATGTCCAGTCATTATTAGCACATGTACTGTGGAATTATCATTGTTCATGGGGGATTAATGTTCGTGGATCACTCTCACCCACGAATATACATGTCCTCGAACATTTCTAAATCAGGTAGAGTTATCTCTCCTAGTGACATTGTATTGCTTACCCATGAAATTATGTCCTCACGAACCAGCAAAATTTGGCTTACCCACGAACATTGTCCCCACGAATTAAAATGATTCCACAGTATTTGCTACTCCTGTCTGCACATTATATCTTGTACCTTCCTTTATGAATCTATATCCTCATGAATGATACTTAACTTAAATCAATTGTGATAATGATACTTTTAAAACGGAATTTAGATACAACATTCGTAAATGAAATACAGGTGAATCATGAAATAAAGTAGCAGAGAATAGAAGTTGGTTTACAGTATTTGCCATAAACACTGCATGTTCTGAATATTTCTAAATTTCATCATTACAGGGCCATCATAAATCACTTTTCCCCTAAAGTGGATTCCTGGGCAGCTGCCAACCAGCTCTCCTCTCTCACTGAAGAACAGGTTATATATTCTTTTGTTAATTAGAACAGGTTATATATTCTTTTCTTAATTAGAACAGGTTATATATTCTTTTCTTAATTAGAATGGTATAGAACATAGGATGGATATATGTACATTTAATGAACAATCAATTTTACTTTGATTTTTTTTCCTGTGTGAATTTCTTCAACCTTGGTAGTGCACACTAAACACATGACATGTCTGTGCTTGAGAACTATGACAATGCGACAGTGAACTTACAGACATTAAACAGATACACAGACCATGTCATTGATTCATCATTAACTATGCCATACTTCATTACACAGACCATATCATTGATTCATCATTAACCATGCCATACTTCATTACACGGACCATGCCATACTTCATTACATGGACCATGTCATTGATTCATCATTAACCATGTCATACTTCATTACATGTACCATGTCATACTTCATTACATCGACCATATCATTGATTCATCATTAACCATGCCATACTTCATTACATGTACCATGTCATACTTCATTACATCGACCATATCATTGATTCATCATTAACCATGTCATACTTCATTACACAGACCATATCATTGATTCATCATTAACCATGCCATACTTCATTACACGGACCATACCATACTTCATTACACAGACCATATCATTGATTCATCATTAACCATGCCATACTTCATTACACAGACCATGTCATTGATTCATCATTAACCATGCCATACTTCATTACACAGACCATATCATTGATTCATCATTAACCATGCCATACTTCATTACACGGACCATATCATTGATTCATCATTAACCATGCCATACTTCATTACACAGACCATGTCATACTTCATTACACAGACCATGTCATTGATTCATCATTAACCATGCCATACTTCATTACACAGACCATGTCATTGATTCATCATTAACTATGCCATACTTCATTACACGGACCATGCCATACTTCATTACACAGACCATGCCATACTTCATTACACGGACCATGCCATACTTCATTACACAGACCATGTCATTGATTCATCATTAACCATGCCATACTTCATTACACGGACCATGCCATACTTCATTACACAGACCATGTCATTGATTCATCATTAACCATGCCATACTTCATTACACAGACCATGTCATTGATTCATCATTAACCATGCCATACTTCATTACACGGACCATATCATTGATTCATCATTAACCATGCCATACTTCATTACACAGACCATGTCATTGATTCATCATTAACCATGCCATACTTCATTACACGGACCATATCATTGATTCATCATTAACCATGCCATACTTCATTACACAGACCATGTCATTGATTCATCATTAACCATGCCATACTTCATTACACAGACCATATCATTGATTCATCATTAACCATGCCATACTTCATTACACAGACCATATCATTGATTCATCATTAACTATGCCATACTTCATTACACGGACCATGCCATACTTCATTACACAGACCATGTCATTGATTCATCATTAACCATGCCATACTTCATTACACGGACCATGTCATTGATTCATCATTAACCATGCCATACTTCATTACACGGACCATATCATTGATTCATCATTAACTATGCCATACTTCATTACACGGACCATGCCATACTTCATTACACAGACCATGTCATTGATTCATCATTAACCATGCCATACTTCATTACACGGACCATGTCATTGATTCATCATTAACCATGCCATACTTCATTACACAGACCATGTCATACTTCATTACACAGACCATGTCATTGATTCATCATTAACCATGCCATACTTCATTACACAGACCATGTCATTGATTCATCATTAACCATGCCATACTTCATTACACGGACCATATCATTGATTCATCATTAACCATGCCATACTTCATTACACGGACCATGTCATTGATTCATCATTAACCATGCCATACTTCATTACACGGACCATGTCATTGATTCATCATTAACTATGCCATACTTCATTACACGGACCATGCCATACTTCATTACACGGACCATACCATACTTCATTACACAGACCATATCATTGATTCATCATTAACCATGCCATACTTCATTACACGGACCATATCATTGATTCATCATTAACCATGCCATACTTCATTACACGGACCATGCCATACTTCATTACACGGACCATGCCATACTTCATTACACAGACCATATCATTGATTCATCATTAACCATGCCATACTTCATTACACGGACCATGTCATTGATTCATCATTAACCATGCCATACTTCATTACACGGACCATGCCATACTTCATTACACGGACCATACCATACTTCATTACACAGACCATGTCATTGATTCATCATTAACCATGCCATACTTCATTACACAGACCATGCCATACTTCATTACACGGACCATACCATACTTCATTACACAGACCATATCATTGATTCATCATTAACCATGCCATACTTCATTACACGGACCATATCATTGATTCATCATTAACCATGCCATACTTCATTACACGGACCATATCATTGATTCATCATTAACCATGCCATACTTCATTACACGGACCATATCATTGATTCATCATTAACCATGTTATACTTCATTACATGAACCATGTCATTGATTCATCATTAACCATGCCATACTTCATTACACAGACCATATCATTGATTCATCATTAACCATGCCATACTTCATTACACAGACCATGTCATTGATTCATCATTAACCATGCCATACTTCATTACACAGACCATATCATTGATTCATCATTAACCATGTCATACTTCATTACATGAACCATGTCATTGATTCATCATTAACCATGCCATACTTCATTACATGTACCATGCCATACTTCATTACACAGACCATGTCATTGATTCATCATTAACCATGCCATACTTCATTACACAGACCATATCATTGATTCATCATTAACCATGCCATACTTCATTACACAGACCATATCATTGATTCATCATTAACCATGCCATACTTCATTACACGGACCATATCATTGATTTATCATTAACCATGCCATACTTCATTACACAGACCATATCATTGATTCATCATTAACCATGCCATACTTCATTACACGGACCATGTCATTGATTCATCATTAACCATGCCATACTTCATTACATGTACCATGCCATACTTCATTACACAGACCATGTCATTGATTCATCATTAACCATGCCATACTTCATTACATGGAGCATATCATTGATTCATCATTAACCATGCCATACTTCATTACATGTACCATGCCATACTTCATTACACAGACCATATCATTGATTCATCATTAACCATGCCATACTTCATTACACGGACCATGCCATACTTCATTACACAGACCATGTCATTGATTCATCATTAACCATGCCATACTTCATTACATGGAGCATATCATTGATTCATCATTAACCATGCCATACTTCATTACATGTACCATGCCATACTTCATTACACAGACCATATCATTGATTCATCATTAACCATGCCATACTTCATTACACGGACCATGCCATACTTCATTACACAGACCATGTCATTGATTCATCATTAACCATGCCATACTTCATTACATGGAGCATATCATTGATTCATCATTAACCATGTCATACTTCATTACATGTACCATGCCATACTTCATTACATGAACCATATCATTGATTCATCATTAACCATGCCATACTTCATTACACAGACCATATCATTGATTCATCATTAACCATGCCATACTTCATTACACGGACCATGCCATACTTCATTACACAGACCATGTTATTGATTCATCATTAACCATGCCATACTTCATTCCACGGACCATGCCATTGATTCATCATTAACCATGCCATACTTCATTACATCTACAGGTTCTGGATGTGGTGAGAGCAAACTATGACAGTCTCACTCTGAAGTTACAGGACAGTCTGGATCAGTATGAAAGATATTCGGAGAAACCCAGGGAAAATGCTTTCTTCACCAATCTGGTGAGACATACATCGTAAATCATTTTTTATGCTTGTATTTAGAAAATCACATGACTGTATTATATTTATGTCTCCCTTATTTCAGGGGGATCAGACATTGTTTTTGTACTTTCTGTCTGTCCATCTGTCTGTCACAATATCTTTTGAACGCTTCTCCTCCTATATGGCTTATCAGATGGACTTGAAACTTTGTACAATGCTTCATTGCCATTTGTAGATGTACATATTGGTGGGACAGGAGGATCTAATTATTGTCCTAAAAGTTGTAGTGGATCTAAGAGGGGTGGATGATGTTAAAATAGCTTGTGAACACATCTCCTCCTATATGATTTATCGGATAGACTTGAAACTTTGTACAATACTTCATTGCCATTTGTAGATGTGTATATTGTTGGGACAGGAGGATCCAATTATTTTCCTAAAAGTGATAGTGGATCTAAGAGGGGTGGAGGATGTAAAGTAGCTTGTGAATGCTTGTCCTCCTACATGTCTTATTGAATAGATTTGAAACTTTGTACAATGCTTCATTGCCATTTGTAGATACATGTATGCATATTGTCAGGACAGGAGGATCCAATTTTTCTAAAAGTGATAGTGGATCTAAGAGGGGTGGATGATGTTAAAATAGCTTGTGAACGCTTCTCCTCCTATATGGGTTATCCGATAGACTTGCAATATTGTACAAGAATGATTTTTACATTTTTAACGCTCATTCAGAGAATGCTAACCTATGCTCAAGTTACAAATTTTGGGAAATCGAATACATTGTATTTTAAAACACCCGAATTCTGCACTCCTTGCCCCCTTGGTAATTTCTAATTCCTGGTAGTTTTTAACAATATGATACAACCATGCGATGTGAGTGTTAGCGACATGTAGTACCGCGTACATTCCGAGACGTTTTAAACAAAACATCAGTGAAGGTCATGTCCGGCCAGAAAAGTGTTTTAGATAAAAGAAAATTACATGCAATACCCATGATCCATACTGTACGCACAAGAACACAAACATACGACACCTAGAGATAAATATATGACAAATCTGTCAGCGTATAGAGAAAACGGAGATATGCACATACATGTACATATGCACATTTATTATGGATTCGGGGGGCCTCGAAAGCGATTTTTGTCGTGTAATTAAATATTAAAATTTTGCAATGGGGGTTTCAATGTAATGTAACTTTAGATTATGCATATATTTTATTTAGGTCATGACGACATCATATTCTTTCAGGTTTAAATAAATTATAAAGAAAATATAACAAAAATATGTGACTGTCAGTACATGTACTAGCTCAGAAAAATTTGCATTTTGTTGTATAGGAGATTTGATATTTCTACACGTCATCAATGATCAGAAATTACACAAAAGAAATGACCCACAATAGATACATTGAGGGTTGGCAACACGATTTAACATCATAATCTGTAATATTTGCAGAAATCTCACGGGCATTACTAAAATGACTGTGTCGTAACTCAATGTGTGGAGAGTTTACGACTTCGTGATGTATAACTATAAGCATTTTCTCTCCTGAGCATAACCGGCTTGTTTGTAATATTGCGATTCGTATGTTGTTGTTTTGTAATTCTAAATTTTTGTTGTTTGCTTTCAAACATCAGCCCTAAAACGGTCTAAAATTCACCAAAATGTCATCAGGTTCGTTGAATGTGTGATAACTTTCGCGACTCCTGAATAACGTTTCAAACGCTATTTGACATGGTATGGGGAATTACCTTAAGTGTACAAATATGATCAAACTACTGATCAATCTGTTCTAGTTTCAATTCATCACCAACTTCATTATCCTGCCACATTTTCAGAATCACAAAAGGTGGCAGTTTAAGGAGAATTAACTGTATGTAGTTCAAGCTGCAGGGAAACATTCTTGAACTACATCCTGTTTTATATCATGTCATGAGGTTGTCTTTTATCACAATTCACCTTTGAATTAGAACGCTTTACCCGATATAGTATTGCGTTGTGTGACAACACAATTGAATGAGATGATTGAACAATTTGAATGACATGTTTGATGTAATACAACAAGAGTTTTCATTGGCCGATTACAGCCCACCCACTTTCTCGAGCGGATTCAGTGTAGCTGGAGAACTGTACATAGCTCTCTGAAAAGATCCACCTCTTATAAAAACCTTCGATTTACGGGTCACAAAAAGCAGCGGACGGTTGAGGCCTGAAATGTTTTGCTGTCTCATAAACTCAATATAAAAAAATCTTAACATATTTTCCTACTATATACTTGCGTCCAAACATACCTTCAAATATTCATTAAAGTCACACACCACCCGAAAACTCGCAGCTTCAAATGATTTCGTTTGTTGACGTAGCCATGTTAGGTAGCCGGTCAATTCGAACTCTTGCTATTGGTATCTATTCATAAAATCGGTTGTAAGTTATGTATTCGCTCTTCATTTATTATCAACACGAATAATTAATAGAAATTAAAACATTTTTGTACCAGTTTTTGTAAAGGTAAAATAAGCTCTAGATGAACGAAAATGCTACATAAGCCCATTAGATGGAGATCGGCTGGCGCGGCCGCTCATGACTAATGAAAGCCGCACTGCCGTGAGTTTAGCTATTTGAATAATTATCATTTAATAGGACTGGGGTGGTATATTATTTAAACAATTTAGTTAAAATATTTGTGGGTTATTAGTACAAATCTAGACGCTATTGTGCCAATATGGAAATGAACCGGGATTTGAATTGACTGGCTACCTAACATGGCTACGTCTACGAACGAAATCATTAAAAGTTGTGATCGAGTTTTTGGGTCGTATGGGGCTTTAATAAATATTTGAAGGTATGTTTGGACACAAGTATAGTAGGAAAATATGTTAGGAATTTTTTTTATATTAAATTTATGAGACAACAACACAAGAATACAACTTTTTCTCTTTCTTCCTTTGAAGTTTTTTTTCCATCTAGCATCTGGCCGCCATGTTTTCAAATGCTGACTACTCCCGTTTAAGGGAATTTGGGCGGACTTATACGTATGGACCAATGAGAGTTTCTGTTGCATTTCGCAATTGTATTACAAACAGATTCAATTGTGTCGTCACACAACGCAATACTATATCGGCCAAAGCGTTCTAATTCAAAGGTGAATTGCGATAAGATCAAGTACCGCCATCAGCATTATTTGGACTTAAAAATGACTGTCAGCATTAAAATTTATACTTAGGAATGGCTCCTTAATTAGCACGAAAAATATACCATCCTATAATTGAAAATGTAGGCCAATAAATATCTTGTGTACTTGATGTTTAACAGGTACGCTCAGTGGTGATGGACGTGAGGAAAAGTGTCAGTAACTTGAGCCAGTCTCACCACCAGGTTCTTCAGAGTGTGGCAGAAATGTGATGGTGGTCCTACAGGGTGTTGCAGAAATGTGATGGTGGTCCTACAGTGTATCAGAAATGTGATGGTGGTCCTACAGAGTGTAGCAGAAATGTGACAAGTTGGGAATAATTGTTTTAAGTGTGAGACATTAACATGAATATAGAAACAAGTCTGTGGGGATAAGTACAAGAGTGGTATAAATAGCGGGATTTTTTTCCATATGTTTGGTTAATAGGTTACCATTAGAACTCATGTGAGATCACAGGAAGTGTCGTGTTATTGACAATTTTTAATGTTTTGGGTTTATTTTCACATTACGTGTACATATTTAATTTATTATTTGTCTGTATAAATATGATAGCATGCTGGGAGGTACATGTAGTATTTGCTCAAAATATTGTTAATTTCTGTTAGTATAAAAAAAAAATGTAGAAGGTGCATACTGTACATGTATTAAATTATTTTTCCACAGTTGAAGGCAAGTTGAGATTGTAATAAACCTTGTGATTTTACTTTACTACAAACTTGTATTATTAAAAGCCATTGAAGTAATATTTTGAGATGCATACTGAATTGTAAATTTATGATTAATAAGCAAGCGATGCATGACCATGAAATCCAAAAAAACTGAAGACCGTCATATTCGTAGATGTACAATGCACGGTACAGTTGTGCATATGGGGGATGTATGTACATAAATATTACAAATTGGGAGATGTATATATTATACAGATGCAGTGTGTATGTAAAACTGAAATGTATAGAAGAATGTATATCGCATGTTACTATTGGGCTTTCATGCACTGGGTCGTTTTTTTGTTTGTTCATGTGTAGATGGATACCAGGGATACAAGTCTGGGAAAGTCCTCCATTAAAAACTGTTTTCTAAGAAGAAATGATGTCGTGAAGTATGTAAAGCTGTTGAATATATCAAAGCAAGCATCAAGTGCTAACTCTCCAGTAAACTCTCTATTTCTAAACTGAAGGAATATTTTGTTTGTATGTCATACAATATTGTTTACGTCCCATTAGAAATATTTCACTCTGCAGATCGAGATGTCATCCGAGCTGTAGGTTTAGACCTTTGCATGGCACTCGTAGCTGTGAGGGTTCTTTATCATGTCAACACCATGTGACATAATGACTTCATTTTTAAGGTCATATCTCTGAAAGACCAGTTATTTCTAATCATGCAGGACTTTCACTTCAAAATATACCGGGTAGTTGGTGAAGGAACAGTCATTACCGATGTTAAACGTCTCGAGTTTGACATGGCGCTGGGATTAAACCCGGGCTTTCTGGTTGTGAAGGGAACATGGTAGCGACAATATTGTAGCTGTCTCCGAATTTAAAAAAAATTGTGGGGGGGGGGGGGGGGGGGAATTCATCAGAATAAAAATAAAATTGGAGAGGGCTACATTATTGGAGCTAGGAACATGGTAACCTCTTGGCTACCGCAACGTCTACAATGTGTGTGGTAGGGGGGATACAAAAACTATGTAAGCATGAGGTAATTTCATATTGTAGGATCAGCCAATCTGATTATGCAGAAATTATCCCCGTCCATTGTTTCTATATCCCCAGTAATACAAAACAATATATATTGTGTGTGCCATTGAAAGGTCATTGCTTTTATCAAGAAATATACATGTACATTGAAACAGCAGTTATTATTGCTCATCAAACATTAGTAAAGGTAAATATTGCTGTATGCAGGTGAGTTATTATCACTCATCAAACATTAGTAATGGTAAATATTGCTGTATGCAGGCAAGTTATTATCACTCATCAAACATTAGTAATGGTAAATATTGCTGTATGCAGGTGAGTTATTACTCGTCAAACATTAGTAAAGGTAAATATTACTGTATGCAGGTGTTTCATACAATAGCAATAGATTGAAAGTCGTTTCTCAAATTTAGCCTTTTTTTATGCACGGCAGAAAATAAGAATTACATGTGTATGTACATAATATGACCTAAAAGTGGTTCATGTATCTGACCTAGGGTGTCAAAAGCTCTTTTTACTATAGATCACTGAAATTTTTACTTTCTTTCCACGGCCCTTGTTATGTGGGATTTATCAAAAAAGAAACCTCAGAGAGGACCATATTTAAGAAGGACTGTATTTGTCGATCACAGGCAATTCATATATGTGTGCTTTTGTTTCAACATGAAGAGCATTTCGTGACAGAATTTTATTGCTACTCAGTAAAAAAGTTGAATGATAAGGTCATAAACATGTCGTTTTGCAGCCATATTCAGTATTTGAAGTAAAATTGCTGTTTTTCACGCTGACAGTTTTCCTTTTAGAAAACATTGAGTACAGGCTAGGAAAATGTCCAGTCTGATTAAAACCAGCCCCCCTTCTCCTATCGTCGACGATAGGACAAGAGGGGCTGGTTTTAATCAGACTGGGAAAATGTCTTATTACAAAATGTATCTTTTCAGTGCATTATAGGTGATGATAAAAAATTTTGTCTTTCCATAGCTGCACATGTGCTCTGTTTCCTGAAAGAAAATAAACATTTTAGTAGGAGTAAAAATGAGGGATTGTTTGAATGCCCCGTGTTTTATGTGAAATTGTATTGGTCAGACATGAAATGAAAGATAATATTTAGTCTTTAAAATAATGATTTTGTTTAGTTTTAATGGAGCCCAGAAAGACTGTTACCATACATATTCCTTTATTTCTTGCAAAAAACCGGTTTGGTTACAGAAAGTGTGCCTTGTGGAACGTATTAGTTCAGTACATTCAGATTTGATGTTTTAAAATTTGTGTATTGGAACTTTTAAAATTGAGGTAATAAATGTGTTCACTTGCATTATGTACACTGATGCTGGGAAGAAAGGAAGACCATTGTTACATGTGTACATCCTTGTGTTGTACAGGAGAGGAAAGCGTTCTTAGACTGCATGTTCAAGTGCCGTGGAATACATGTACTTTGTATAAGATATGTGATAGATATTAAATCCTTATATAGATGATATCAAAGTGTGCGATTTATACTTTATCCTGATGGAGGGGAGGGTTAACACAAAAGTGTAAATATCACAAGGAAATCGAACTTTTAATATCGGGCATTTTCACCTGTCGGGGTCTGTTCTACAACAGTAACAGGTAGGGGGAAAATGTCTGCCAGAGGATAAAGATCCTGGTTTGATGTCTTCGGAAGGGAAGACATTTAAAGAGGGAAGAATGTAGCGGTCAGCTGGGTTTCATCACTGGTGGCTAAATAGCTCAGCTGGTAGAGCACCTGACTAAAGATTCTGGGGATTTGGATTTGAATCTTAGTCTAGTCCATTACATTTTATCCCTACCTGTTACACAAGTCTACAATGTATTTTTTCCACCATGGTCATTCTGTGCAATGTGATTTTACAAACTCCTGTTTTCTAGTTTTTCTCCCAGTGACCTTGACCAAATGACCTTGTGCCAGGATCAGAACATATCCTCAGCAATAAGCATCTTGAAGAATTGGGTACATTTTCTCTCCAGATGATCTTAACATTGGTCCTAATGACATTTGGGTATAATCGTGACGTGTTACAAGGCACAGACAACCTTTGTTGGGAGTTTGACTGTCTAGATCTTTCCTGCTCCCTATTTACCAAAGATACGTCATTAGAATTATTATTGTTCAGTCACTGTTTCTGAAACGAAAAAGCTTGCTAAACTGGTCCAAATTTGAATTGAAGTTGTTTAAAGTATCCATTAAATGTGAAGAGCTTCCAAAATTAAGTTTTATGAGTGAGGCTTATATAAATGAAAATAAATTCATGCATTTTATTTCAGAAAAGATAGGACTTCATAAAGTCATCATGAAAATCACCCATGCATATCTTAATTGCACCAGCTACAGCTGCTGGGGAATAAACCTTTTGCAAAATTAGGTCACTAGTCTGGAAAATATTGGTTAAATATAGGATCCATATTCATGGAAATGTGTACAACCATACATGATTGGGATCCAGTTTTCCAGAAGAGTGACCTAATTTTTCAGAAGTCAATTCCTCAGTAACTAACTTACCTGTGATTCAAATTTAAAAAGCTACTACAGTTTCTACACAAGGGTCCATTGTGAAAACTAAACCTGGGTCATTCATTCAGAAAATAAAGCTTTGAATCCGTTTCATGTTGATTGCATCCATAGATGCATCATGGGTACAAGATTAAATGAATGAAACTACATGTAAAGTACAAAGAAACCACACTTGCCAATAACATGTATGTGATCTCATGATTATGAGTAGCATCAGTAACTGGAACATTCTGGGAGCCAAATCTTGAAGTGTGCTTACAGCTGCACAATCTATAAACATCCATCTATGAACATTTCGGATTAGAAATTTTATAAATTATCTTCCGAATGGGAAAATACAATCTGATTAAAATCAGATCCTCGATCCGCTCCTTTATTTCTTTTGATTTGTCGCTACTCGAGTAGCGACAAATCAAAAGAAATAAAGGAGCGGATCGAGGATCTGATTTTAATCAGATTGGGGAAAATATACATGTATTTCTGGTAGCAGACATGTTGTTTCTTATCCTAAATCCATTAAAACAATTTCCACCATTTTATTTTTAATAGCTGTATTTATAATTCAATCACCATAATTCAGATAAAATTATCATACAATGTAGATGAAACTGAAAAGTATAATCCTTTTGGTGAGACCACCATCAGTTGAAGTTTTTATTTCCCCACATGTACAGTGTATGTATGCCTTCTTGTATGTATTACCTCCCCTCTCCATCCATTTGTCTGTTCAAGATTTTCTTTTCTTAAACAGCATGGATATAATCCTGGGGAATCAAATTGACTAATATAGTACATGTGTACTCATTTGTGAGAGAAGACAAACTTGCACCATCTTTTTATGCAGTCTTTCCAATTTTGCGTCCCCAGAGCTGTGTCCTCACAAAATGTATTAATTCTCTTTCACTGAAGGCTATAGTCACCAGAACACACAACAAACACAGTCCTCCGACGGAGATGTGCGCCAGTCTGTAGAGATTCCCGTACCCACAGCAAAAGTACACCTATCAGAAAATAGCAAAGCAGATTCACAAATAATTCCTATCAAAATTGTTATCTATTTATTTAAAAATCTCATACTTATAAGTTTATGATTGAACACACACATACTGTGATATCATTAGATTTCATATGGTCTTAATTTTCACGTATTTCATTGGTACTTCTATCCCATGACTTTCAAACCACAATGAAATACATAATTTATATATATGTATAGAAACCATACCCAGGAAACTACATCCCAAAAAAACTGTAAACTCTCAACAATACACAAAAATTTGTCCCCCAAAAATTTAAATGATTCCACAGTATTGTGAAAGAAATCTTGAGCAGTACACGTACTTCAGAGAGCCTTGTTGTACAGTATGCGGTAACGAGTGCCCCCAGGACTGAATAGGAAAGTAGGAAGCCCTGTAGAGGTCGATAGCCGCTGCCCTTATAGTAGTTACGAATGAAATAAATGCTGAAAATGAAATGTGAATTAAATTACCGGTACCATCAATATGTTTCTTTGCACAGAACCATGCCAGGTGTTAGTTGTCAAATTACACAGTTGTGATACAAGTAACTAAAGATTCAAATCATCACTGGGCAATGGTAAACAAAGTCCTTAATATTTAGAAGAGTCGACAATTTTACCTATGAAGTATCCGAAAAGCCATGTTGATGCAGTTTGCCAGTACAAAACCCACACTTCCAAACAGATGGGTGAGAAACAGTGAGGAAACCAACAGAATCGCTGAGAAAATTAACATCTTGTGGTTGTATCTGTAATATGTTATATAAGTGAAGAAACAGTCATCAAACAACTGGGCCTCTGTAAAAAGTGGACACTACATGCACACACATTTCATGGCATTTTGCAAAGTAAATCATCTGGAGGAACATGGCATTGCATACTCCCTTGAACATTATAGTTTACATCATCAATTTGATAATGTCCCAATTATCCTCAGTACTTTTATAAACTTTCCCTAACCTGTCAATTTCCTCTTTACTCATGATGGCAAAATAGAAGCACTCTGTTATCCCATTCACTGCTAGCACCAAAACATAGAGACAGTACCATCTCAGTAACAGGGGACCTACAAAATTGGAAACAAACATCTCAGTGACACTGAGTATAAGTAACAGGGGACCTACAAAATAGGAAAAACAAACATCTCAGTAACACTGAGTAAATAACAGGGGACCTACAAAATGGGAAAAACAAACATTTCAGTAACACTGAGTAAGTAACAGGGGACCTACAAAATAGGAAACAAACATCTCAGTAACACTGACTAAGTAACAGGGGACCTACAAAATAGGAAAAAGAAACATCTCAGTAACACTGAGTAAGTAACAGGGGACCTACAAAATAAGAAACAAACATCTCAGTAACACTGAGTAAGTAACAGGGGACCTACAAAATAGGAAAAACAAACATCTCAGTAACACTGAGTAAGTAACAGGGGACCTACAAAATAGGAAACAAACATCTCAGTAACACTGAGTAAGTAACAGGGGACCTACAAAATAGGATAAACAAGCATCTCAGTAACACTGAGTAAGTAACAGGGGACCTACAAAATGGGAAAAACAAACATCTCAGTAACAGGGGACCTACAAAATAGGAAACAAATATCTCAGTAACACTGACTAAGTAACAGGGGACCTACAAAATAGGAAAAACAAGCATCTCAGTAACACTGAGTAAGTAACAGGGGACCTACAAAATAGGAAACAAACATCTCAGTAACACTGAGTAAGTAACAGGGGACCTACAAAATAGGAAACAAACATCTCAGTAACACTGACTAAGTAACAGGGGACCTACAAAATAGGAAAAAGAAACATCTTAGTAACACTGAGTAAGTAACAGGGGACCTACAAAATAAGAAACAAACATCTCAGTAACACTGAGTAAGTAACAGGGGACCTACAAAATAGGAAAAACAAACATCTCAGTAACACTGAGTAAGTAACAGGGGACCTACAAAATAGGAAACAAACATCTCAGTAACACTGAGTAAGTAACAGGGGACCTACAAAATAGGATAAACAAGCATCTCAGTAACACTGAGTAAGTAACAGGGGACCTACAAAATGGGAAAAACAAACATCTCAGTAACAGGGGACCTACAAAATAGGAAACAAACATCTCAGTAACACTGAGTAAGTAACAGGGGACCTACAAAATAGGAAAAACAAACATCTCAGTAACACTGAGTAAGTAACAGGGGACCTACAAAATAGGAAACAAACATCTCAGTAACACTGACTAAGTAACAAGGGACCTACAAAATAGGAAAAACAAACATCTCAGTAACACTGAGTAAGTAACAGGGGACATACAAAATAGGAAACAAACATCTCAGTAACACTGACTAAGTAACAGGGGACCTACAAAATAGGAAAAACAAACATCTCAGTAACACTGAGTAAGTAACAGGGGACCTACAAAATAGGAAACAAACATCCCAGTAACACTGAGTAAGTAACAGGGGACCTACAAAATAGAAAAAACAAACATCTCAGTAACACTGAGTAAGTAACAGGGGACCTACAAAATAGGAAACAAACATCTCAGTAACAGGGACAAAATAGGAAACAAATATCTCAGTAACACTGAGTAAGTAACAGGGGACCTACAAAATAGGAAAAACAAACATCTCAGTAACAGGGACAAAATAGGAAACAAACATCTCAGTAACACTGAGTAAGTAACAGGGGGCCTACAAAATAGGAAAAACAAGCATCTCAGTAACACTGAGTAAGTAACAGGTGGCCTACAAAATAGGAAAAACAAACATCTCACTAACACTGAGTAAGTAATAGGAGACCTACAAAATAGGAAACAATCATAGCAAAGTTACTGAGAAAGTATTATGTCTAATCATGAACTCACTTATCAGCTTATTACAATAATTCCTGTAAAAATCATTAACAGCTAGATATTAATTGTGTTTTTAAACAAATTTAAAGCAATGCAATTCCCCATGTGTAAATAAATACCTACCAGCCCCAGATGAAAGCAGTGAGCCTCCGTAAAGATCTAATGCCAAGAAAGCATAAGACTGACCAAACACAAATATTATACAGCCAATTAGAGTTACAGTCTTCAGGAGGTGCTGGAGGACACTGGTCACTAAATCTATCGAGTCCTGCAACAAAGCTAATAGTTATTTCACTGATAATTTAAGGTAATTAAATCTATTGAGTCCTGCAACATGGCTAATACAGTGTACTTATTTCACTGATAATTTAACTTACTGGAACACAGGTATACACATTAACATTAAGGATGTGTACAGATGCATATTACGATAAAAGAAATTCAGATATTTATAAAAAATAATATTCAAATTTTGATGAACTATGTGAATCATATTTTTCTAATACATTAACTATAGATACATGCCTCTACCTAAGTTATGGCTAAAATGACTGAATGCATGCTCCGCGTACTAGTACAGGTATTCCTATACAGTAGCTATTTGATGAACCCTGGTGTTGTGAATTTCAGAACCTACTTTGCTCTGCTGCTGTAGGCTCCGGCCTCGGGTAAATGAGCAGGAAAAGAAGAGGCGACCGCTCTCTTCTATTGGGAGAAAAACAAATCGGGGAGCCATGGAACCCAAATTGTTAATCACATCATACACTCCTGCAAGCAAACATATGACTGATCAAACATGCAGCCTTAGTATATATATGTATCTAGTCAGGGACACCTGTATCTGAGTATTTATGTATCTAGTCAGGGACACCTGTATCTAATTATATATGTATCTAGTCAGGGACATCTGTATCTGAGTATATATGTATCTAGTCAGGGACACCTGTATCTAATTATATATGTATCTAGTCAGGGACATCTGTATCTGAGTATATATGTATCTAGTCAGGGACACCTGTATCTGAGTATATATGTATCTAGTCAGGGACACCTGTATCTAATTATATATGTATCTAGTCAGGGACATCTGTATCTGAGTATATATGTATCTAGTCAGGGACACCTGTATCTGAGTATTTATGTATCTAGTCAGGGACACCTGTATCTGAGTATATATATGTATCTAGTCAGGGACACCTGTATCTAATCATATATGTATCTAGTCAGGGACACCTGTATCTAATTATATATGTATCTAGTCAGGGACACCTGTATCTGAGTATTTATGTATCTAGTCAGGGACACCTGTATCTAATTATATATGTATCTAGTCAGGGACACCTGTATCTAATTATATATGTATCTAGTCAGGGACACCTGTATCTAATCATATATGTATCTAGTCAGGGACACCTGTATCTGAGTATATATGTATCTAGTCAGGGACATCTGTATCTGAGTATTTATGTATCTAGTCAGGGACACCTGTATCTGAGTATTTATGTATCTAGTCAGGGACACCTGTATCTAATTATATATGTATCTAGTCAGGGACACCTGTATCTAATTATATATGTATCTAGTCAGGGACAACTGTATCTAATTATATATGTATCTAGTCAGGGACACCTGTATCTAATTATATATGTATCTAGTCAGGGACAACTGTATCTAATTATATATGTATCTAGTCAGGGACAACTGTATCTAATTATATATGTATCTAGTCAGGGACACCTGTATCTGAGTATATATGTATCTAGTCAGGGACATCTGTATCTGAGTATTTATGTATCTAGTCAGGGACACCTGTATCTGAGTATTTATGTATCTAGTCAGGGACACCTGTATCTAATTATATATGTATCTAGTCAGGGACACCTGTATCTAATTATATATGTATCTAGTCAGGGACAACTGTATCTAATTATATATGTATCTAGTCAGGGACACCTGTATCTAATTATATATGTATCTAGTCAGGGACAACTGTATCTAATTATATATGTATCTAGTCAGGGACAACTGTATCTAATTATATATGTATCTAGTCAGGGACACCTGTATCTAATTATATATGTATCTAGTCAGGGACATCTGTATCTGAGTATTTATGTATCTAGTCAGGGACATCTGTATCTGAGTATATATGTATCTAGTCAGGGACACCTGTATCTGAGTATATATATGTATCTAGTCAGGGACAACTGTATCTGAGTATATATGTATCTAGTCAGGGACATCTGTATCTGAGTATATATGTATCTAGTCAGGGACACCTGTATCTGAGTATATATATGTATCTAGTCAGGGACAACTGTATCTGAGTATTTATGTATCTAGTCAGGGACATCTGTATCTGAGTATATATGTATCTAGTCAGGGACGCCTGTATCTGAGTATATATGTATCTAGTCAGGGACACCTGTATCTAATTATATATGTATCTAGTCAGGGACACCTGTATCTAATTATATATGTATCTATTCAGGGACAACTGTATCTGAGTATATATATGTATCTATTCAGGGACAACTGTATCTGAGTATATATGTATCTATAGTCAGGGACAACTGTATCTTAGTATATATATAGAGTGAGGGACAAGTATACTGTAAATTCTTAAATATACACCAAGAATTTATTATCGCGTAATTTCGCGCAAAGCCTCACTCGTGAATTAAAATTACTCGCTTTTATTTCTATATTGCTAAATTACATGTAGAGACTCTTGATCAACAGAGCACTCGCGAATTTATGTTCTCACAATTTGACGTATACGAGTCATTTCGCGATATTAAGTACTCATGTAAAATAAGGTATCTACATTATCTGTATATAGTGAGGGGCACCTGCTGGGAAATACTTGTGTGCTGTGGTTTTGTATATTGTATCTAACAGTGTTTGACAGAGTCAGGACGAGTGAGTAATGATACTTATATAACTGTTCAGTTACAGGCCGCAAAGTACAGCTATAACAAATACGGGTGCATGTATACATAATTCTGTAAAGTGACTGATGTGAAGTCTGGGAGGAGGGATGGACATTCCATGACCGGTTAATACCAGTATTAGCACTATGAAATACACATCACATTTTACATACACACTCTTTAATGCATCTATATAAAAAAAACTATAAAATAAAATAGATGTATTGGCAGTACCTACAATAACTGTATAGTACTAGCTGTATATTGCAATCATGATATTCACAACAGAATTGTATAGAAGTGCTCTATATATTCAAGTGTCATTGCATGCACTCAAGAAGACATGTGCTCCACAAAACCACAGAATGACAACACATACATACATCACTTGTATCATTAATTGTACATAGTTGCCAGTTAAAGTGGCATTGGTGATTTGATTTTCATGTTTCGCAAATTCTATGGCCATTAATTATAACAATCTAGTTTGCCAATACAACCTATCATTGGGTCAAATGCTGTCTGACGTGTTTCATACTGATTGTTTAGCCGTTCTTGGCACACTGATTTTGACTACGAATACTCCGTTTACCTGATCAAGATATAGGGCTCATGGCGGGTGTGACCATTCGACTGGGAATGCTTACTCCTCCTAGGCACCTGCATGATCCCACCTCTGGTGTGTCCAGGGGTCCGTGTTTGCCCAACTATCTATTATGTATTGCTTATAGGAGTTCTGTGATTGATCATTGTTCGTTATCTTCACCTTTCATGTATACAAGGAAACTTTCATGAAAATAACCTTGTGGCATGACTTAACATTGGGGGGGGGGGGGGGGGGGCAACTATGATCTTACAGGTAGGTGACTTGGACTTTCAAAGACTAAAAGTATTGTAATGAAAAACTGGACAAAACTTTAGTGACTTGGCATCGTTGACATAAGCAGTAGAGGTTGTGATGTTACAACTTCACTCACACAGAAAAGTAATAACACTTCTTTGATGAGGGAAAAAAGTTACTTAGAATGTGGAGATTTGGACCAGATTAAGTATCAAACAAGAGGCTCACAGGCCTTATCACTCACTTGAGTATTAAAGGTATCACTACTTCCAAGGGCTACAAAATCTAGAAAAAATTTCATGTTCTGAATATCTAAGCCAAATTCTAATATTCAGCAACAGTATAAAACAAGTGTTCTTGATACTTAAATGCCCTCAAAAATGCCTATATACAGATGATAGGCTTTACATAATATAAGTAACATTAAGACGGTGTGACTACTTTGGACCCATCCTAGACTCAAAACCCTGGGGTTGTGAAATTCACAATTTCAGTACATCCATTTCCACTTTTCCTAAATGTGCATTTAGTTTACAATATAATTATTACAATAATTTTAGCTCCACCTTGGAACTAATTTCTGTGGAAACGAGAGGGTTATTTATATTCGGTCTTTCCTATAATAACCCCGTTTCCACAGAAATTACCCTGGAACCAAACTCTTACCCCCTAGGATCATGAAATTTACAATTTTGGTAAAGGTCGGGCTTCCTGCTGATTCTAAATATCCATTTACTTTACATGTAAATTTAGTATTAATAGCCTTAAAGGAGATGTTTTTAAAAAAAATTCATGAAATTTACAATTTTGGTAGATGTCTTCCAGCTCTAAATCACTGAATTTTAGTATTTCTTATACACGCACAGTTTTTTTTTAAAAATTTTGGCAGCTCCTAAGGCCCTGGGGGTGCAGGAGTCCTGAAATTTACAATTCATGTCCTCTTTGTCCCAAAGATGCTTCATACCAAATTTGAAAAGAATTGAAATCGTCGTTGCAGTTTTTAACAAGAAGTTAAAAATGTTCATTTGCTAACACATTTGACCATTTTGGCCCCACCCTGATGCCAAAACCCCTACCCCTTAGATCATGAAATTTACAATTTTGGTAAAGAGCTACCTGCAAGTTTATTCTAAATATCCATTTACTTTCAATTTAGTATCAAAAGCATCAAAGATATTTTTTAAATGTTTTACCCATAAATTCTATACCGGGTATACCAAGTTTGGCCCTGCCCTGGAGTCAAAACCTCTAACCCAAGAATCATGAAACTTACAATTTTGGTAGAGGCCTTCCTGCTCTACATCGATCACTATGCATTTAGTTTTTTGGTTTTTTTTTTTATAAATGTCTTTTAAAAATCAGTGTTGCTAACTAATCATGGAAGTCTGTATTCTACCTAATATTTTTTTCGCATTTTTTATCAATGATCAAATATACATGAATATGCATTAACCATATAATTATATATATATATATATATGCAAACAAATCTATATCTTCAAGATGTCAAAGCACAACATAAAACACAGCAGCCTGAAAATGTGGCAGAGGATGCAACCTACAGGTGGCTGTGATTGTAGGGGGAAACCTCGCAGGAGGGCCGGGTAGAAGAAGTACTGAAGAGAATCATCAAGTTCCCTAAACACCACCCCGGTGTTATCAATGATATCATAAAAACCTGCAAGGGAGACGACTCTCAACAAAACATAGACCTTACTGTCAATCTCTACCCAGAGTTATCGTTCCTTACACTCACAAATACCTGTCAATGTCTCAAAATAAGCAAGGTTATTCCACATGTAAATCCACTTTTTCTATGGTTAATAAAACTAAAAACTACTTTATGAAATATAGGGAAAATGTAGGACATGTAACTATTTGTAGTTTTTTTTACTATGCTTTCTTCATGTAACTAATATGTATAAAATCATGTATAGGCTTAGTGCAATAGAACTACCCAATATCCGTGTTTCAACCCAAATTAATGCTTCTTGTGTCACAAAAAGACTTGAGATCTGCTCAGTATTTATTTATTTACGTATATTTTTGTAACTGAAGTCAAAACTATACTTTATTTGAGCATACGTGAAATTTTACAAAAATCTTGTAAAACCCTCGAGACATTGACAGCGGTATTTGTGAATGTAAGGAACGATAACTCTGGGTAGAGATTGCATTACTGTATCAACACGTAACATAAATGTGCACAGTCAAGTACATGTACCTATATATCAAGCTACACTTTATAGATATTTTGTAAATGATGGCAATCTTGTTCATTTACTGTAGATAATGTTGCTATAAATTATTTGTAGAATATGATTTTTTTTTCTGAGAGCAAACAAAATCTGTAAAATATATCATCTCTATAATCCACTAAACATAAAATAAATACCCAATAAATCTATTAATTTAATAATTTACAAGTCAATACCTATGTACACTGCACACCACAGACATGTTTAAATCATTACTTTAGATTCCTTATATATTACAAAGTACTTGCCATTCAAAGTCCATTCATCATTTGACAAACTTCGGCAGATTCCGGTATCCTAACCTCGGATGTATGACGGTAAGTGATATGTAGCTACACCGCATCGGTCGTCTATTTACTCTCCAAGAAAAACTTCCACTTTCAGAAAGTAGTGATCAAAATAATTATGCTTTTTTTAAATGTATTTATCAAATTTTCTTTAGAAAACTGCCCTCTATTTCAAGGAGAGAAAAACCATAAGTCTCAAAGAGAAATAGTTACAAACATTGAGAGTGTTATAAAAAAAATAAATGTTAAAATGGACTGTATTTCACGGGAGCTGTCAGCAGTTCCAGTTGATCAGTGACGATAAAATTGTTATTCGTCACTGTATACAGTGCTATGGCGGAAAACATCCCACATCCGAGGTTAGATGGAATCGACCGAGGTGATCCGAGTGGTCCATTCATAAGAATGTAAAATCACAAGAAGCATAGTTAGGGGGATTATTATAAAGATAAAGTTTTAATCAATGTGAATATTAATTACTTTTGTGTGATAAGGAATCTAAATACATGTATATCATTGCAGTGAGGATTCAAAGCTAGGTTAATGCAATAAATCAATATGCATTTCCACGCAAGTGTACCCGCCATTCAACAGAAGCCAAATGACATTTATTTGAAAGTGATAATCAAGACTACGACAAATTCAAAAATAAACTGCACACAGTGTTACTTTCCTTGCAGTTCATAATTAGTTACTTTCCTTGCAGTTCATAATTAGTTACTTTCCTTGCAGTTCATAATTACTGTTAATTTCCTTGCAGTTTATAATTACTGTTAATTTCAATGAAGTTTATAATTACTGTTAATTTCAATTACTTTCCTTGCAGTTCATAATTACTGTTAATTTCCTTGCAGTTTATAATTACTGTTAATTTCAATGAAGATTATAATTACTGTTAATTTCAATGAAGTTTATAATTATTGTTCATTTCAATGAAGATTATAATTACTGTTCATTTCAATGAAGTTTATAATTACTGTTAATTTCAATGAAGTTTATAATTACTGTTCATTTCGATGAAGTTTATAATTACTGTTACCTGTACTTCAACTGACCAAAATTGTGAAGCCAAACTTGCAGAGTACTACACAGCCTAGCAATAACATTCATATATATACTCAACATAAATATTGAATTCTATAAAAACTGTGTGATCACGGATTTACACAGAAATACAATGAAAACAACCACAAGTGACTTTGTTTTGTGCCTTAATGTGTACAAGAGTTCTCTAAAAGGAAAAAAACTAGGACACATTCCGATTAAAACTTCTGTATTGATGAAATTGGCTGATTGGCAGTTTGATATTAAAGGGACTGATTCACGATTTCCCCAAAATTTTATTTTTCACTTTTAATGATCAAAATCTACTGTCTAATATGTTTAAAAGATTTGACATAAAAATTAAGGTTATACATTGTCACAGAAGCTCATTTTAGAGGGTTCATTATATGTTTTGTAAACAAAGATTGCCGTATGTTATTGTTTACGAAATTTTCAAAAGAAATGGATATCGATCTAAGTTTATTATAACTTTTACATTTCAAGCATTCTTCGGGTAAAATGTGTCATCTAAAAGTCAAAATGTGCGACTATGCAAAATTAAAATGCTTTATTTTACAAAATTAATGTTTCACTTTATTGTTTGTTTACATAAAAAGACTCGAGTCTTTGTTTACATAACACATATTTAAGGCTAAAATATAGCTTTTATTCTTGCATTCAGAAGGTCAAAATTTTGGTTGTCAACATTAAATTAGTTATACTTTTAATATTTAACATCAAAATTAAAAAAATATTTTGTTCAAAAATCGTGAACCAGTCCCTTTAATGTACTAGTATGTATTTGTGATGCACTTCCATCTGACAAAGAGTAATTAATCCGTAATATGAATTAAGTTATAGATGTGGAGAAAGACTTTTCATACGCTAGGATTTGGATAAATTTGGTCTCTCCTTCTTAATGTCTAATTACACCGTAATTAATGTATAACCACAGGAGTCTGAAATTTTATCAATTAAATCAAAATAAAAATCCGGAAAAAAATATCCAATCCGGAAAAAAAATATCCACCGTCTTCTAATAAAACACTTGAAGACTAGAAGACAGTGGATATTTTTTTCTGGATTGGATATTTTTCCGGATTTTTATTTTGATTTAATTGATAAAACTTCAGGCTCCTGTAGTATAACTGACGTTAAAAGACAATACTGTTGACCATGTACAATGTATGTCCCAAGAGGTAAGTAAAAATAGGGTGTTTGTTTTCAACAAGTTAACAGTCATGATCTCTTTGGGTAAATGTGTAACCCTGTGAATACCTGGAAGCAATTTTTTTAATACTACATTTTGATTTTTATTTCTAGTATTAATGACACTTTCCATGTTGCTATTTACTGCTACACTAGACAGCTGCAATATGTGCATCATCACACTTGCCACGATCATCTCTAATACAGTTTTTGCACGTTTTGCAATAAACTTGTTGTGAATGATCAAGTATTCACTGAAATCTAGTTAGAGAGGCGGTGCTTTAGTGCATGTGAAGGAGGCGATAAATCAGGAGTGTCGAGAAATATATGATTACCTTGGTCTCCAAAGTTCAGGACCCCAAACACTGTCATGATGTACTTCTCACCTAATGAACAAATAGTAATTATATTAATCACTGTCTCCACTACCATCTCCTTCTCTACATGTACTTTTTTCTTGATGAGGAATTTCACCATAATGAAAATATCATTCAGATTACCTTCCGTTAGTAATTGTTTGAAGATGGACTGCTTAAAGAAACTTCCTGTTAATGATGCTAAACGCCAATCAACAAAAGACTGAAAAGTAACACCAACTCTGTTATGTCATCTACTGATTAAAATATATATGTAACTATATGATGCTCAGAAATTTACAAATTGTTCCATTCTGCATTGCTTGAATGCAGAAAATGTTTTACTTATTTTTCAAAACAATTTTTTAGAATTACACAAACAAGCCACTGATTCTTGTATAATACCCCCCCCCCCCCCCCCCCCCCCCCCCCCCCAATCTTCAAGGGATGGAGGTATAACAATTCGTATCGGATGTACATATAGACAGTCTGTAAATGAATTCATTGTATATATTTATAAAATATCCAAGAGATTCAGTATACTCTCCAGTTATCAACCACTTAGAGTGTAAAAATAAACTCACTTTGTTTGGCAAAATTTTAGGGAAGAAATCCCTGACTGACTGAAAAACAAATGAGCTATCTGTGTCTTCTGTCTTGATCATCAGGTAAAATGTAGCATAGTATATGACTGAATAGGTTACAGCGCACGACACCTGAAATGAACAATTTCAAATGGTGTCTCATGTTGTATCAACTACAGGTTTTGAACATATCAACACCAAAGATTTCCCACGATATACGATTTGTTCGTTGTTTGCTTGTTTTGTGTGCCATTTGAGATTTTTCACTCATACAGAGACATTACCATCTGTAAGTGAAGAGCCACAAATTTTGACATATGTATACAATATGGCATTCAAGGTCATAGCAGTGAGGGTAGCTGTAGAACTGTAGCTCTCTGGGGAAGTATTGGGACAGTCTCTAGTTCTATTTTCCCAGACTGCTCACAGTGGGGGTTTCTTTATCATGCCAACTCCTAATGCAACATGACACCTTAGTTTTTAAGACCTGTAACTTTGACTTCTGAAGCCGAGGGCTTAATTGACATTTAAGGAGCAGCAACTAACTATTGTAGAATCATTCAAATTTGTATGAACCCATATTTGTGCGTTGTCAAGATTTTACAGTTTTGTTGGGATGTAATTTCATGGAAATTGCATGGAAACATAATATAAAATTATTGTGTATATTGTTATGGTTTGAGATCTGTGGGACCCATGAAGTTTACGAAAAATGAGATCCCATGAAATCTGACAATTCCACAGTATGTTAAATGTCTTGGGTTTGGGATCAAGAATTAAACTCTGCATACCTCTTGTTTGTGAAACAAGCACCTGCATTACCACTAAGCTAATACACAAACAGCACATCTAATGGAGACCTGTTTGTTTTTAATTGGCTATGGTTGCAAGTGGCTTAGTGAATATAACACCTGACCAAAAATGTGTATGTATTAAATTAGAACCCTAGTCTGATAGATTAACATTGCATTTTATGCCATGGGCGTGTCTTGTTATCAGGTCTGAAGCAGGAGAATTGAGATCTTGTGATGTCTTCACAGTATGAAGACATTTCAGAGGAATAAGGGAGTAATGTGGCAGACAGGTTTTATCACTGTAGGTGTTAAATACACCTCAGCTGGTAGAACACCACTAATGCAAGGTTCAAGGGTCTGGTTAATATCAAAATTCAAACAATACAGATTTTATGCAGCGCTATATTGTTTGATAATCAATCTCATCTTTTAATGTCAGGAGCCATTTTCCCTAGCAGGGGAGAATGTCACAGTTGCAATTTATTTAAAATATATTTATGCGCTATAATTATATCGGTATTCATATTGGCGTTCATAGCCAATTGAATACAAACTAGTTTTTCAAGTATGTGAGAGTCAGTGTGAACGTTTTGTATTGTACAGGAGGTAATTATTTCTATTTTTAGCTCAACTTTACGTTTGACTGACCAGTGGTCTGAGTTCATAATACTGCGGACCAATGGATTTTCCCGAATACTAATTAATTATGCATGTCTTACTAACCTGTGCACTATATAAAGTTAGAAACCCCGCTAAAATCCCCACTCTAAGCCTTATACTAATACGGTTATATTGGACAGTCCTTGCTAAAATATCGATTCACTCGATGTAACTTAAATATATTTTTCATTTATAATACTGGATGCCTGGTAAGATTTACATTTATCTTGTAATTCATTTACTTGTTAAATATATGTAATTATACTAGCTGGCAGTCGTATTAATATTAGGATCATCGTTAATCGTAAATGTCATTTAGTTTACGTCTTGTGTTTTATGTATGTCTATTGTCTTGTGTGCATGTTTGCGAGTATGTTTTCATATTTTTTCTAGGTTTTTTCCCCTTCTATTGAAATAAAATAATTGTCTGAGACCGACCCAGTTTTGTGTTGTTTGCAACAAAACAGCAACCCTGTAACATATAAATACCCAGAAATACTTCCATTAGGGGACCTGGGTTCCCTGCACATTTTAAATTACCTCTCTGTATATTGATATAGGGAACAGAATCTACATTTTACAGGCACCAGATGTAAAATGTTTACAAAAAGACATATTGTACTTGCATAAATGTTTACATGTAGCATGCACAAGAAAATCTAAGTATAGTGTATGTATAAGCAATGATTGATTTCCTGAAACCTGATCAAAAATCACTGAAAGAACCAATGAATCTGAAAAAAAAAATTGATAAGTAGAATTTAATGAATGTCTTCGAATTGCTGAAAATTATGTATATTTTGTTACTGAGCACATCACACACAAATGTGATAAAAATCTCATAAATTTTGCACCTAGAACCACATACTTTCACTTGAGATTTTCCTCTGAACATAAAATAATATCTGAAAAAAATGTTGACTTTCAATGTTTACATCGATCTTCTAAATCACCTCGACTGACTTTCTAATTTAGTGCAATGCTTCAGCTGTCCCTGTAACATGAAGTGTAGCTAAATTCTAAGTAATGTGTTGGTACATAGAATTATGGTTTCTCTTGGAAATAAAATACAGTTTGATATCAATGAAAAGAAATCCATAATTTTTTTTTAACCCTGCCAGCTCTTAAAAAAAATGAAAATGAGTTTGCTCAGAGAATTTTAATGGACACATCTGTGCATTATAGATAAAATATTACTAACAGAGTTCATAATCTCCCAGTGTAAAATTCCTCAACCATTATAGTGTTACAGACATAAAATAAGGCAA